>NW_021604713.1:2095112-2095494 GCF_004785775.1 Grammomys surdaster | reverse complement strand
TCACTCAGGATGATAATTTCTAGTTCCATCCATTTACCTAGGAACCTCTCGAATTCATTGTTTTTAATAGCTGAGTAATACTCCATTGTGTAAATATACCACATTTTTTGAATCCATTCCTCAGTTGAAGGACATCTGGGTTCTTTCCAGCTCCTGGCTATTATAAATAAGGCTGCTATGAACATAGTTGAGCATATGTCCTTGATATATGTTCGAGCATCTTCTGGGTATATGCCTAGAATTTAGCATTTATACACACAGCACCAGATCACCCCCAAATTAGGGGCACAATAATAAAATATAAGCCAAGCATAGTTCCAGCCATGCAGCTCCCTGGCAGGGGCAGGGGCAGGGGCAGGGGCAGGGGCAGGGGCAGGGGCAG
>NW_021604713.1:2053798-2095102 GCF_004785775.1 Grammomys surdaster | reverse complement strand
GGCAGGGGCAGGGGCAGGGGCAGGGGCAGGGGCAGGGGCAGGGGCAGGGGCAGCAGAAATCACGTCTGGAAGGCAACACAACTGAGAGATGGGTATTGTCACCCCAGGATCACCCCTTACTTCTTACTAGCCTCAAAATTAGTTGCCAGTGTTGTTGAGTCAGAAGTGATGTCTTGAAAGGGAACCTACTGCTAAATGTAAAGCTACTCAGAGAGCCTGGAAAGAAGGAACAGCCTCAGGTCAGGGTCACTTCACTTGCAACAGCTCCAGAGTGAGGGAGACCCGGGGAGGCAAATGAAGAGAACAGGAAGTGAGGAGTTACATGTGTCTATAAGGCCTTGACACAGGTGCTGGGAGTAGAACACAGGTCCTCTGTAAAAGCACTACACACTCTCAACTGCTGAGTTCTCTTTCCATCCCTGAATCCTGGAGTTCGGTAGCTGGGAGTCTAGTGTCAGCTGGTGGCTCAGCCTTTGGAGCTTTTGTACTGCGCCTTTTGCTACTGGAGAGCTGAGAGCTTAGGGTTTAAGTACTAGGCCAAATATATACAGCAATTAATCACTCCAGCAGAGTGGTTAATGATCAGAAGACCTTGCAAACTGAAAACAGGCAGTGTGTCAGCAGATCTCAAGGCTATGGTTCCTTCCCACATTGTCAATGTGCTAGGAAGACAACCCCAAAATAGAACTTAACTCATAACAAGGTTGCAATCTAGGGAGTCTTCAGCAGTTGTAAAATCTACTCCACCCTCAAACCACAGAGCCAAGTGCAGCCAGCAGATGTCTATGATGTGCAAAGACTATCAAAGAGAAGGCAGCTCCAGTGGACACCATAAACCTGATTAGAATAGACTGATGAAAATTGTAGGAAGAAAGTAATGCACGAGTTCACACTCCACCTACCCAGCAAACTTGTACATACCCAGCAGGCTTAAGATCATGAGGATGAAAAAAGGATGCCACGTCTATGCATCATGTGTCTGGTATTGTTTTTCTTCAACTACCACATACTTTTACTTTATTGCGTGTTATTTTTATCACTTTGCATATTAATCTAGCTTTATTTACATATTTTTCATTATTAAGTAAAGTACATTTTTATAATTTATTCTTTGATAGTTTCATATATAAATGTAATGTGTTTGATAATGAAGGCCCTCATTACTATATATTTCCCCAACTTATTCTTCTCTCCAAATTATCCACCCTTTTTATGTCTTATTTTATGATGTGAATAGCTTAATTAGGGTTAGTGGAATGAGCATACTACAGTATGAGTTACACCTCTGAACAAAATATCCCATCCCCTCTTCTTGTAGTCATGTCACCTCAGGGAGGACTGAACCTTCTCAAGTCCCTCCCCTATCTATGACAGAATGTCTAAGAGTCCAGATTATGCAGTTAATCACAGATACGATCATTTTAAAAGTCCAGTAGCCGTATCATAGCTAGGAGAAAAAAAACTTCACAATACATCTTTTTATCTTTCAGGTAGACCTCTTATACAAAGTATCCTGAGCTTTGGAGGATGTATTACAACCCATATCCATCATGAGGATGAATGTTCCAGAGCACGTATTCTCAACACTTTGACCATGTATGGGTCTCTGCATGAAACACTGCCCATTGCAAAATGGATGTGTTGTCATACTGGTGTGTGTGTGTGTCTACCCACAGATTATACTATTCTCAGCCTTCATTTAATCTATAGGTAAATAACCAGAAATATTCATAAGTTTGTCTTTTCAATTATTACTCATACATTTAAATAATTTTATTTTTGAAGTTTTTCATCATTACAAAAATATGTTTTGAGTTACTTTTTCCTACTTTTAATGTTTCTGATTTCTTGTGTTTTCATCCCTTTTGTGACCTTCCCCATGCTCTTTCTCTTCCAGTTCTACTGTTTACTTTAACCATGTTTCACCTTTCTTCCTTTCCCTGCTTCCTTCCTTTATACCATCCATTTTTTTTATTGCTGCAGTGTCACTAAATATGATTTAACCCCATTGGACATTGTCCAGTAATACTGTTATTTTTAGTTTTATGTTGAGTATTATGGACCTTAATCAATTTTAAGGATTTCATATTGTATGTGTTTGGATATGGTCCTGTTACAGTAGTCGATTTCTTCTTCTCTTAATGATTGAGCCTTCAACAACAGGGTACACAGCAAGAAGACCCATGTAAAAGTGAATGAGAAATCCAAACCAACAGGTTGCATGATCACAGTGTACAAAACAATTAAGAAAACAAAAGTTTCTCTGCAGAATTCATCAATAAATGAACTCAAAATAGAGAAGTTGGCAAAATGAAATTTGAAGATTTCAAATGTTTACTAGTAAGATTTATTAGTAATAGGTCATGACGTCATGTGGCTTCAATCACAGTACTCTGGAAGGTAGATATCTGTGAGTTCAAGACCAGTGTCTTCCAGGACAACTGAATCTGTATAATCGGGAGACCATGTCTCAAAAAAAAAATCAATTGAAACTTCAAGGAGAATAAAAGCAAAGGATTACTGAAGAAAGAAAATCTATTTAGATCCTGGAGAGAAAAGTAAGCAACATGAAGTTGGAAAAATATATGAGACTATCATGAATATGGATGAAAAGGCCTGAAAAGCAGAAGAGAAATAAAGCAGCAAGTTCCATATTTTGAAAAAAGAACATGTAGATATATTGAATGAAAAACTCAATGTACAGATTTGATGTAAAGAGAAAAATGATCACAATGGCAGGAATCACTAACAGAGACTAAGCAGAAGATACAGTATATGGTTGAAGAATAAATTTAGAGAAATATTTTATAAGATTTCTAGTAAAGAAGAGAGGTACATGAGCAGACACACAAGCTCAAAAGACAAATCTCAAGAATCCCCAGGAGAGTAGACAAGATGAAAGTTAAAGAGCGTCAAAGAATCCATTCAACTCAGTTGTCACATTCTAGACTAAAATGTTGAACAGCCAAACACAAGAGGAAATCGTCCTATGCTGTCTATGACATGTCATAGTTAAGATATCAAAACACAAAGCAAAAAATCCACATTGAAGTGTGTAAGTCACTATAAAGGTAAACACATCAGAAAATCATGGAATGATATAGTTCAAGCTTTAAGAATAAATACCTGCCAGTACAGATTACTATATTTAGCAAATCTATCCTTTTAAGTTGATGGAGAAATGAAGACATTTCAGATCAGCACAACCTAAGCAGTTCTTGACTGTAAGCCAATGAAGTCAATACTTGAGGTACCAATGTACACAGAGGAGGAAGAAAAACAGGTTTAATAATGAGATCACAGAAAATAATAACTTGTTTAGAGGGACAGACAAACTAAAAATTTCTAGAAAGGAATCAATAATGTCTAACTCAGGAAATCAACAAATCCTATATTTAGGAATTGGTAAACATCCCCCAATAATTTTATTTATATATATATATATATATATATATATATATATATATATATATGTATATGTATATGTATATATATATACTTTTTTATCATATGCATATGTGTATCTGTATATATATATATATTTGGGGGTGTGTGCATATGTGTGTGTGTATATGTATGTATGTATGTAGATATATATACACTCAAAAATAAAAAAGATACAGACTTCCTGTCTAAAATAAAATAAATACTAAATTCAACTTTTGATGTCTCTATGTAGCATCTAGTTGATAAAGCACCTGGGAAGCCTATTGTTCATTGTTAACTTGAGTGTAATTACAATGGTGACCAGGGAAATCTGGGCATCTTCTTTGTACTCTTAGTCTCATTGTTAAAATAATTTTTGAATGGACTCAACTGAAGCTCCAGAATAATTTTATTATATTTAAAAAAAAACTCCCAGGTGATAAGCAGTAAACCCTGACAGCTTCCAGAAAGAGAGGAAGAGAGAGAGAGAGAGAGAGAGAGAGAGAGAGAGAGAGAGAGAGAGAGGAAGATACAAAGGAGAAAATGCCATGGGCTTTGAATCAAGTCCAAAGTGTTAGGAAGCACACTCAGAAAAAAAAGATGGAATAAAAAGTTATACTTTTGAAATAATTTAGAGGGAGTGGTAACTTATGAAGTTGCATGAGAGCAACTCTGTAAACAGCTATTCTAGGGGGCAGAATTCTGAGAAGTGCTACTTGTGTTGTTAAAGGGAAAATGATTCCTTCTATCTCTTTAGTATGGCTTAAAGTGTATGTGCCTTTGCGAGGGGGGGGGGCAGTCTTGGCCTGGTGATTTATCTGCCCAACTATAATGCTATTTCTCCACCCAGAGAGGGATTTGGTTCTCTTAAACAGATGAAAATAGTTTTCCCTTATTAGACTTGTTCTACTACTCTAACAGAATCACCATATAAGGCACAAATGAGTGTGTCTAGGAACATGTTTTCAGAAAAATAATGTGTAAGAGGAAGTTTGTACTTAAACACAGGCACAATAAACAATGAGACGGGATCCCAGACTAAACAAAAAAAGAGAAAATGAGGGCTTGAGGATTTATCTTGTTGGTAAAACATTCACCTAACAAGGGCAAGGTCCTGAGTTTGGTCCTCAGCTCCAAAAGGGGACAAAAGGGAAAACCATGGCCTTCACTCCATCATTTATCTCCGTGATTCTTGACTGTGAAGGCAATGTAATTATCTGTCTTATGCTTCTGAACCCAAGACTTTCACGCCACAGTTGACTTTCCTTAAAACAGTTAGACAAAATAAACTTTCTCCTCTCAAGTTGTCTTGTTTGGTGTTTGGTCACCAATAAGAAAAAGAAAACAAGAAAGTATTGTGCCAGAAGTCAGGAGACTGCTACAATGAACCTAATTGCCTTATTTGTAGGTTTTTTTGGAACTGGTTTCCAGGAAGAATGTGAAAAACTATGGAGCTTCAAGCTAGAGAAACTCTAAAATGATATATTCAGAGCTTGTTTGTACACGTGACTAGGATTGTAGGAGACCATATATAAAATATAGATAGATAGATAGATAGATAGATAGATAGATAGATAGATAGATAGATGGATGGATAGATAGAGATAGACAGACAGATAGATTGGTGGGCGGGCTGAGGAGGAAGGTCATGTAGCTCTTGGGATTTCAGAGAATAACAGCTTTCAGCTCAGAAATGGATTACAGATTCCTCTTTTTGGTTATGTTTTAGCAAAGAAACTAGCTGAAATCTATTTGTTTACTTGAATTAGGCTGGACTGAAATAATGGACTCATTTACTTGATGGATGAAGTTTCAAGACAGCACAAAATTCAGCCCGTGGTGCGGTTACTGTGTACTGCTCTTATTCAGGTCTGTAATGAGACAGATGAGGGGTCAGAATGACAAGAGCATATGCAGTTTTGTAGGAAAGGAGTCTGAATAAGTTTAAAGTTGCAGGCAATGGGAGTAACACAATGAAGCTAAGCTTGTTGCAGACAAAATGATCTATAAATGGATACCTTAATGTATGTACTTGAAAAATAGGAAAGGTGTTGTGAGTAGAGTATCCTTCCCATCAACAGCTCTAATTTGTAAAAGTGGAAATACTCTTGAATGGCAACAACGAAAGCTGTGAATATCACCAAACAGAAACCATGCTCAAAAACAACTATCAAAGAAGTATTTCCTCAGAGTTAGCCTTAAAAGCACACACTTGTTGTCAAGTAGGACAACAGAACCTTCTAATAATATCCAGGTGGTAATCGTATTGCAGGCATGAATGGTGTCATGGTAGAGGTTTCATACAAGCTGCATTGAGGTTCTAGAAAGTTAGAAGACGAAGAAGTGTGATGTATGCTTATATTCCTTGCAAGGAGTTCCAGAAAGAACATTGTGAAATGTTAGGAAAATGAAACCTAAATTTTATTGGAGACTCCAATATGTTGAAAACACAAATATAAAAAACACAAGGAAATGCTAAATAAATCTGAAGGGATGGATTGGAGGTGGCCCAAGAGAGATTAAAAACTATGAAGAACAATACATAATAGATTCCAACAATGAGTTGCCTTTAAAAAATGAATAAAAATGAGAAAATGTAGCCAAACACACACACAAAAAAACCAAATGCTCAAATTAATAAAATTAGAGGTAGAAAAATTAAAGGTTCTAAAACATCCAAGGAAATACAGAGACTCTTTAGAGACTACATTGATAGCTTATCTTTCAAATACATCAGAAATCTAGAAGCAATAGATAAAGTCATATATACTTACATTAAATTGAGAAGGTATAAATAACTATACATAGATGCATTGCACAGTGGGGCAAAATATACTCTTTGGTGCAAGAGTAACATAAATGTAGTGATTATAACCAACAACTTTATAAATGGATTCACGTCCCATTTTATAAGAATGAACTCTCAAGAATTGGTCACTTGGTAGATTACAGGCACTAGGGTTAAACCTACTACTAATTCTCTTTCTATTGGCAGATTAGCATAGCTTTCAATGCTCATCAGAGAACATCCTTCAGCTAGTCAGAATGCACACAAAGTGACTGTAGCATTATCAGGCTTAAATTGGCCATATCTGTTAGAAATCCCCCTTCCAGGGCTCTGAGCGGGAGCCAGAGGTTAGAGAGAGTATTGCTCCAATGAAGAGAACATGGCAGGAATGTTGCACAGTGCCTATGGCTGTGTGAATAAGATTTACACATTATTTACAAAGCCAGCTAAAACTCTTTCTACATCATTTTTGGATATCTACACCAAGGACTCTAAGTCAATGTGCCACATAAATACCTGCACATTCGTTTTTATTTCTGTGTCATTCACAACTGCTAAGAAGTGAAATTAGCTTAGATGCATAATCACAGAGAAATGGATAAAGAGAATACTATACACGATCATTAGTGTAAACTTTTGTTCAGCCATGAATAAAAATGAAATATTGACATTTGTAGGAAAAGGAAAATGAATGAACTTGAAAATTGTTTATTAATGGGAAGAGGCCAGAATCAGAAAAAAATGCATTTTTCTCTATTATAAAGGACCCAGATTTGTGTGTTCTCTCTGTCTCTGTCTCTGTCTCTGTCTCTCTCTCTCTCTCTCTCTGTGTGTGTGTGTGTGTGTTTTCTGGGAGTTTTAGAATTATTTTAATTTCCGTCAATTGATAATAAATAAATACCACCATAAATACATCCTTGTCAATTTAACATGCATCCACATCTCCATATGTTAAACTTACTTTCCAAATAAAGATAAAAACAATGCTGTATTTCTACCTAACACTGTATTATATTCATGTGCAACAGAAATCATATTCTATGACAGGTGGTTAAGTCCTTTAAAAAAAGTCCTTCTTTTAATATCCTGTAGTTTAGATACTATAATGAATACTTAAGTGCTTAAGTACTGATACAAATTGGATTGGTGTTATGACATATGATAAAAGAATATGAAGAAAACACACAGAGATCTACTTAATGTGTGTCTGTATAACAAACATGTAATCTAAGCAAAATGTAAGACAAACACTTAGGACAGTTAGGATGACTGTTTCTGCAACTGGACCTATGAATGTAGATGGTATTTATAACAACCTTTGACTCATTCTGGTTTTTTTTTCCACTTCCAGGGAGCACTTTAGCAGATTATGGTTGTTTCCCCATAGAGATAACCATACCTTCATTCCAAAAAATTATGGCACATTGGATTGGATTGTTGACTGTTGACGTTTCTCCTAGACTTTAATCTCAGGCATGGTTTCCCCTGGGGAAATATGAATATGTCACACCTGCTATTGGTGTAGTTCTGTTCTTAGTCTGTATCCCTTATGGCATGTAGGATCCAAAGTAGCAGTAACTGGAGGAAGTCTTAGCTTCCAGCTGAAAGGAACAGTCACTGTGCTTTCTGCACAGGTACAGTGTGTATATTAGATACTGATTCAGAGCATATACGTTGTCCCATCCCTTCAAGCTCTCACCACTTACATAGAATTATAATTGTGCTTTCAAAAGCCCATCTCATCATCTTAACAAGCAGATGACTCAGATTGTGGGAACATGATTAAACCAGTTATTTCTATGAGGATGATCCAACCACCTCACTTGTTTGGCTGCTAAGTGAGTTCCTTGGTCAGAAGCAATCTCATGTGGATTACTATTCTGCAGAATATACTATCAGTTTGTGGACAGTAGTTTTGGAAAGACAAACTCAGAATAAGTTTTTACTCAAATAAAGACAAAGCCCTTTTCCATTACAAATATGGTTAAGTGTAATCAACATGCTACCTGGTCACTGGCTGATCACACTAGGGAATGATGCCATGCTGGACATTTAGCAGCGTTAGTCTCTATTGATGGTAGATTGGGTACTTTAAACACCCATAGTCAGATAAGTCTGCCTTGGTGAATCGAATCTTTGTTGGTCAGTCTATGCATAACTGTTATCTTTGGCATCCTGGCCACTTTGTTTATAGGCCCCCTGGGCAGTGAGAAGCTGGCTGGGCAAGGAGATTGACTTTCACTTACTTAATTGGTTATCCTATCCATTTAACTATTACAACTTTTGCCAAGGTCACTTTATAGTGAGAATTTGTATAGAACAGAAATATTTTCATAACATTTTTCCATTTGGAGAAGTCTATTCACATAACTCTACCCCAAATATCTTTCTGACCAACTTTGTTCAATCATGGTCCTTTCAAGTCCCTAGCCATTAAACCAAACCATTGTCTACGTCCCATGAATCTCTTTATAAATACACACCTGGCCTTTTGTTTTCCTCTAAAGAGAAATATACAATCAGGTGTCCTACCCAAAAGTGAGGTAGCTTCAAAGATTCACCATTTTTATGGGTTGTTGTTATTGTTGTTGTTTTGTTTAGACAGAGTTTTTCTGTGTAGCACTGGCTATCATGGGACTTGCTTTGTAGATTAGGCCTTGAACTCAGAGATCTCATGCATGTGCCTCCAAAAAGCTGGAATTAAAGACCTGGACCACCACCTCCCAGCTTCAAAGATTTCTTTTTAACACAGTCCTTCACTGATGCCCCAGAAAGGGACTATCTTGCTATACTTCATTTTGGATGGTATCTACATAGTAAGCAGAACCATACATCTGTATACCAGGCCCTGATTTCATTTTCCTCTATTAATCACAAGGCAAATCAGAAATGGCCATAGGTGTATTAGATCAGAAGTAACAATGGGTATTCAGGCAATTTGTCCTGTAATGCATTCTGTCTGGACTTGCTTATGCATGATCACATATACACCTCTATTTATGTTGGGCTTCTGTTCACCAATGAACTTTATGGCTTAGATATCATAGTACCTTGATGTCATGTTACAAAATGTTTTGGTTCCACTGAGGCTCAATAGCATCTCAGGACCTATCTCTCAAATTAAGAATAATTGTTTAAACATGAGGTTAAGTTCTTGCTTCAAACTCCCAAAGACCTCTTCTGTAATTTACCTATGGGTAACTGGTATTCCTATCTACCTCTGGAACGAAGGAGATCTACCATATGACTCAGCTATACCATATCTTGACATGTTTCCAAAGGACTTCATATTATATTCTAGAAATACATCTCGGCCATGTTCATTTATTTTATTCACAATAGTTAGGAAATGGAAACAACTTAAATGTCCTTCATCTGATGAGTGGACACTGAAAATGTGGTACATAAACACAATGAAAATCTACTGCACGGCAAAGAAATGAGAAATTTGTGAGTACATGGAGAGACTAAAAGTATTTTACTGAACTGGACATCCTAGTAATTCAGAACACCAATGCATGGATTGTCCTTTGCAACTCACCTCTCAGGCCTGATTGAAACTTAAGTCTAGTTATAAATCTAGAAGCAAATATAGATGCTGTGGTTGAGTCCTAAAGGACACCAATATTGTTTTGCTTCTTGTTTCCTTCAAAGACCATTAGCAGACCCATATTCAGGGCTGGATTAACTCTCTAGGATGAGAATGGAAAGGCTAATACTACACAAGGTAGAAAAGCATCCACCACTAAGGGTGTGGTGACTACTTCCTCAGGTACAATAAACATGTCAGAGTCAGAGATATATATGCCCTTGGCCCCATTAGATCCTCCCATACATTCGCCAATCCAAATTACAGGATCCCACTCTTTCAATTATTGCTCTAATTTTGATGATAGGCACTCTTTGTAACAGGGACGTACATTTGTGTAGTAGGTCAGCCAGATGTAAGATAAAATACTCTGTTTTTCAGAAACCGCATCCCTGTGGCTACAAGGTACTCCTAGAATCCCTTATATTGTTAACATATATCTGATGCTGGAAACTTATATCTGTTAACTCATCATTTTCCTGTGCTGCTTTATCCAGAGGTATTTGAGAAATCCGAGCAACATAATCCTCACTATTACATAATATTCAAGTGATACATATAACAAGTGCCACTAAAATACTGACTTTTATAAATGGCCATTCAGGCATATTGAATGGATTTATCTTATGTGTAAAGTCTACCTCATGGTGCTCTCCATACCATCAGAGAACCATTAACAATTTTAAGAAACAAACCAAGTTCTTGAGATTATGCATCCTTAGAGTTCTCTTTTTTTAAAATGAGTCTTGGTACCAAAAGTTGTTTTAGGAAGGATTCTATGGCGCACCAGAATCAAAACAACTCATATATGTTTTTTAAAAAGAATTTTATAAGATTGGTTTACATGATAGGAGTTGGACAATCCAACAGAGACTGAGAACAGAGTAACTGCTTAGTTCAAGAATATCAATGTGTTCACATAATCATAAACCAATGCTGAGAACCTAGGAGTCCCCTGGAGGGTTGCTGATATTGAATCTACTTGAATGTCCAAAGAACTAGGAATCTGAGGTCAGTGGAGAATAAACAGGGGTAGGTGCTCACTCAGGGAGAGAAGCCAAAGAGAAGTATATACATAGCTTTCTCCTTAGACATCTCTATATTCAGGCAATTTGTTGGCTGCTGCCATTTATTTGGAAAGCAAATCTTTTTACCTTAGTTAATTATTTCTAGAATGCCATCATAGACATACTCAGAGATGTTTCTGAGATGAAACCATACAATCAAGAACAGTGATCACACACTAGGAATCTCACTGTGTTACCCTTGCTACTCTTGAATGTCTGATATTCTTGCCTCAATTTCTGAAGCAGTTAGATTACAGCTTTGGCTACATATTTATGCATGTAGCCTTGGGCAAGATATTCGGTGTTTCTGAGCTTCTTCATATGAGATACGGGAATATTAAAATGTGCTCATATCAATGAGTGACTGTGACTCCATTGTTTATAAATCTTATTGGAAATAATCTATATGAATATATAAATATATAATTCATATATATTTGCGTATTTTAGTTATTATTAGGAATGAGTAACCCGAGCCTCAGAAAAGAGAGTAGTTTTAATTGTGTCAAGATGACCAGTTCAGTGTACTCTTACTAGTCAAGAAAAGTCTTTATTTCTCAAACTTAAATAGTTCTAGCTCCATTACAGGCAATTTTTTCTGTTTCTCTATCTTTGAAGATATCAAGGCATTCAGATGACTGGTTTCTGAAATCATTATCTCAGGTAAGGATGAACATTTGCACTAAATATGTTGTTTTTTGGTTTTCCTACACACATTTGAATCTGTATTCAAGCAAGATAAAACTAAAATTATAGTTAAAAACATGTTTATGAAAATGAATGCCAAAGCATCTTTTGAGAAGATAATGGAATGGATGAACTAATAAGCAAACTTTACCCCATGACTTGTGAATTATGGCTTTATTATTATTTTCAGTTTTCTCAAATATTCTATAATCCTATACTTTTCTTTCCCATTCCAGTATATCTTTGTAGACAAATTCTTCTGTTTATTTTCAGATATCTGAAAATAAACAGAAGAATTTGTCTACAAAGATATATATATTTCTTTAATTGATTGAATACATGGTGAGGTGAACAGTTAATTAGAGGGGTTGTTAATGAGAATGAAAAAAAATAAAATGCTTAATCTCTGTCAAAGATATGAAAGTAGTTTTTACTTCAGGAATGACAATATAATTAACATCAAAATTGGATGTCTGTTTTACCTGGCTTGTTCTCTCCTCGAACTCTCTCCCTTCTCTCATTTTTGTATTGCTATACAAATATTTCATTCTATTAGGAAATATTCTTTCTTAACTCCACGTTACATTGTAAAGAATTGGTTTACTACATAAGAGCTCTGGCTGCTCATTCTGAGGACCAATATTCAGTTTCCAACACAATAACTCGAGGCCCAGCAGGGATCCTATGCCTTCTGCCCACCTTAGGCACTGGCATGTGAGGGATACACAGATATGCATACAGGTAAACACTAATAAGTATAAACTAAAAATAAATTTAAAAGGAAGGTCTCACACATGAAATGCTGATAGACAGGGTGGTAAGACACTCCAACTCTTAAAATTTTGAGGGCATGCTGGCAGGCTTAAAGCTCAGGTGGTCAAGTGTAAAATGATACCAGTGAGATGTTGGACACTTGACAAGAAAATGAAAATACTGTGTAGTCTTTATCATTTATTTCCAGGTGTGTCCTTTGCTGAACTTGGACGAGGACTGTACTCTGCAGAGAATCTAATCTGATGAGCAAGTGTGAATGAAAGAAAGATGTGGTTTAAAGACATTTTATTTAAATGTGAGTTTTTTTTTTTTTTAGAAACCCCTTGACTACCAGACATGACGTCTGCCATAGAAAACAGCAAACAAAATAATTAGATGAAGAACTACAGCAAGGTTTTCAAAATGTTCTAAATCCTAAAATATAAGCAAAGTAGAATATAGACCACCTATTAGAAATTTGTATTTTGGGAGGCAATTAAGTCTCTGCTGTCTTTAGCATCAGAGGTTGAAAATTGATATGGAACATAATGGTCTATGTCATCTTTATTCCCTAAGAGGTAACAGCAAGAGTACATGTCACTTCTGAAAGGACAAGAAACAAACTTCTTGGAATGCCGGTAAACACATCAGAACTTCAGAAGGTGATCACTCATACCATCTTACTTCCATAAACTGAAGAGCACCAGTTAGCATACACTACTACCTCTCTTATTTGCCAATAATTGTTTTATTAGTTTTACATGAGGAATAGGTAAGGACCTATCCAATCAATTCCAGTTGCCATCTTTTCAATCTGACTATTAGCCCTGAGCAACCTTTAAGCAAAACCCTAGACACATCAGCATCACACATACTTTGGCACTGTACACACATACTCTGGCACTGCACAAATCACCATAGGGTGTCCTTTTTGCTCTTTGTTCCTGCCTTCCTCTTCCCACAGGTGCAATTTTAGAAATGGTTTATTTTGTTTTGTATTATCAGCGATCGCCTTTCCACCAAGGGCTAATATTACACAAATTTCTCTCAGTTTGTAAAAATGCATGCAAATATTTAATCTCTCCTCCCTTTAATCCTTCTAAAATTTTTGCTTATACAAAGCACATCTCCAGTTCATCCCTGAGAACTTGGTGGTCTGGAGGGGCCAACCTTATCAACCTCTCCTGCATCTCTCTTTGACTGATTCTTTTTAAACTAGCCTGTTGGGAAAGACCATGAGGCCAGACACCAAATGGATTAGAATAAAAAAAAATACAAGAATAAAAACCAAAACCCAAAAACCCAACCAAGAACAAGTGAAGCTCCTGTCCAGGAGAGCTTGCTAGCCAGGTTTGGGTTCTGGAACACCCTTTTGTAAAAAGAAATTGCCTTGCCAAACTTTATTTATCTGTTCTCTTATGTGACACCAAGATTATTCATTCTTTGTTTGCTTCAAAGAAGTTAAAAATGACCAGACTTACATAACACTTTCTTCAATCACAAGAAATAATGCCATAAGGTGAAATGTCTGTCAGACACTATGGCAATTTTATCAAAGGTGATGCACTCAGCACAGACTCCAAGAAGACTCAAGAGGGAAAGCCTGCATGTCTAACACACCTCCTCCATAAAAAAGCCTCTTATCCTTTACCAGGAAAAGGTATAGATCAAAACTTAAATCTCATTTCTCTGAGTCATGAGATCCTAGCTGACTTAATGATTACATGTGGGAACACTGAGGTAATCAGGCTCTAACACATCTCTCAATCAACCTCTAAATGGCTTGGCCTGCTTCCAAGCTCTTTCACCTTATTCCCAACTTGCAAACCACATTATATCAATATTCATGAAATGTCCCTGTTAACTCATGATTTGCTCAAAGACCTCCATAGCTTGCTCTGACAACTTCCTTATGCTTGCTCTGTAGATGTAGAGATCTCTGGCTGAAGGGACTTTCCTCTGACTATTCTAAATTGTCCTCTGTCCAGCCATGTAACACAAGGCTTCAAACATGGTTGTGTTTCACTGTTTCTATATTGTTCCAATTTGAAATGATTTTTTCCATCACTTTCCCTGTCAAACCTATGCACAACATTGAGTTACTCACTCAGATACACCATTCTCTGAAAAGTGTTTTCTGTCTGTCTTATTGAGTACCTGTGTCTCAATCCCTGCCTCTTTTCTTTCTCTTTGATGAACAGTTACGTTAATTGAATTATTGATCTACTAGTATCTTCTCTAGGATGACTTCTCAAATTTTTTCTTCTTCTAAATCTAGTCCCAGCTTCTCTTATTACACAGCATAATCTAGAATACTGAAGCATAATATTTGTTGCATAACAGCACTTCATAGTAAAGAATCATATCCAGTTATCAAACTTCAGTTTAACAACACTCCTTCCCTACATGGTGTTTCCTTCTTCACCATATCTTCCATCTCTTCTCCGATACAAAGATCTCTATACCCACTACAGTTCTTTCTATCTTCTTGGACATCTGGTAAGTTACTGCTTCAATCCTTCATTTTGGTGAGGTAGAAACCAATAGAAGAACATGGTCCATACTTTAACTAACTAGCTTCAGTTTCTTTGTCTCCCAAAGGGAGAAAGGAAGCTGTATTTCCTCTTCTGTAGATTAAACCCAGATAGCCTATGAAGGAATGAAGAAGAACTGATGATCTGTCATAGATCATTCTCATAAAAATACAAAACTCTATTTAGCAGTTTCTAAGACATATATAAAAACAAGCATTATCTAGCTTAGCTTCTGGGTCACCGAGCAAATGAATGTTCTCATGTTGAGTTTTGGGTGAATAAATAAAACATTTGTCTATTAGTTGTTTTTTTTTAAATAATATAATGTTTATTTAAAAATAAACCTGAAGTAAACAAAAATATCACACACTAAAGTAAACCAGACCCAGAGTCTATTCAACTCAGTGAACTGTAAAAATGGGCATCCAGAACAGAAGCTGTGGAGATTCACATTAAACTTTACACTTTCAGGATCAAAAATATTTTATACACCTATCTACGACAAAACACACAAACATAAAACCCAACAATTAGCTCTATATCCTCTTTGATAACTCATGTTATGTGAAGAAAGTGTATCAGGAGGACAGGAAGATGAAAGAAAATAAAAACAAGATGTAGTGATTACCTTTCCTCTGGGACTTTGAAGGAGAAACTATCTTTGGCTACAGTATCAATACATCATCTAGCTGTTCACTATTGTTTATTTAATGAGCATCATAGAGTTTGAGCATCCAAACTTTTAAGTTGTATAGTACAGAAATAGTCTTCTGTATTCAAAGGTCCTTCTAATACAGTTTTACAGGCAAAAATAACCTCATGAGACAACAACGAGTGTAAGACAGTATAGAATTAAGTTATGAATGCGAGGACTCCTGCTTTACCACCATCCTTTTCTCTACCCAGGTTATATGACCTTGAACTCTTCAGAAATCTTCTCAGCTTAAACTGAATGCTGGTTTTATCTTCCTGTTGAGGTCTTGGGAAGGTCAAATCCAAGAGCTTAGAAGGGGTTGATTTTTGCTGTCTCATTATTATCATGACTATAGACATGGAAGAGTCACTAATGAGATGGATTCAAGGCAGTGCTTCCTAAGAGTAATCAAATGAGGTTTAACTTCAGGACACTAGCAGATTTGTTGGAGATGGAGAAGACAAGCAAGGCTGAGAAGGCAAAGATCCTTATAGACTAGAACAAAACATACTTTTAGGTAGGCATGACAAAGTAGGGAACACATGATGAAACAGGCTTTCCCAGAGGCTGACTGGAGTCTGAGTGGACAAGGTTGTAGACTCTTTCCACAAGCTGTTGAACAGTGTATTAACCTCACATAATGCCTCCCCATGCCACGGATGAAAAACATGAGCATGTACAACATTGAGAGCTTTGGTCTAGACTGTAGAATTTAGTTGAAAAGTTGAGCAAAGTGAAAACTTTGCGTTTCCTTCCAGATATTTATAAATAATTGTTTCATAAACCTGGTGGCTCTAGAATAGAGCATGCTGTACAATGTGTGTATCTGGTAGCATTAACAATGCCTAAGAGTTATTGGGAAAATCTCTCACCTGTCTTTTTCACAGTGACCTTCTCTGAAAGGCTTATTATGTTATTATGGCAACTGGTTAAATTAAGCTTTAAGGAAAAAAAATACCTAATAGAATAATTAATTTTGTATTCTACAAATTTCCAGTAATAAGCATTACTAATGCTTCATTTTTGGGCCACTGAATAACTAATTTAAACTTTTTCTCATTATGTAGTCAATTTAGTTAATTTGAGGAGGCCACATTAGTTTTTCTCCTCCTTCTTACTTTTATTAGCTTTTGGCCTTCCTCCAACTTGTCTTAATCAAAATGCTTATTATTTGTGTCTTGCCATTAAGGATAATCTAGTTATTCTATAGATAGCAAATTGCATGTTAGAAAAAAAATGGCATCATTTAGTTGCTACCACACAATTCTTCTGCTTCTTCTGAGTAAAAGCAGAAATATTTGCAATTCAATGGCATGGAGTCATTCCAGGACAAGGGCTAATGGCAGTTAAAGGAAATGTTCTCTGACAACTGCACTGTGCGAATTAAAGTCTTTTACTTTGAATATTGAACAATCTTATGTATATTTATCCCACCACTACTGGAAAAAAAGAAACGTGATTTTTGTAAACAACTCAGTTAAATTTCTTTTCTCAAATACTTATTGGCTGGCTTAGTAAGTGTCAGGCATGATTCTATACTCTGGGTGTAGCCAGAAGCAAGACAAACTCATCTGTCTCACAGGGCTTATGTTCGTGGAGAGGTCAGAAAGCTGAGCTTGCTCTTATAATATATCACAATACTTGGAGCCCAGTCTCCAGAAAAGTATATAGAGATGGCACAAGGAAAGCACTGTTAAAAGGGGGCTATGAGTGCAGAAGGGTCCTATTGTCTGTGGTGTATTCAGAGAAAACATGCCAGATAACTAGAGCATTTGATCAGGGATAATAGACAATGCAGACATACGGTTTCCTATGCTCCATGCTCATCCATAGCCATAAATCAACAGCTTGGGTAAGAAGATTTAGCAGGGCTTCTCACTCATCAAAATGCTCTAAACTTGTAGTGCTGACCAGAACACGGGTCTCTGTCTTTCAAATATTAATAAATGGTTGCCTGCTTAATATTGACTCGAAGGAGACACTGTAAATCTGAGAGGTTGCCACTCCGGTATACATCATGCAGATTACAGAAATTAGCAGGCTCCAACTGCCCAGAAGGCTGAACAAAAGTGGGATTTATACTCTTTCCTCCCTGATCTTTCACACATGAATCAAATGATATATTCCCAAAGAAGAATTAGAAACTGACACGCTCTGTGCCAGCATGTAGATAAGGTTGGGACCTGTGTACATCGATGGTTGCACTCTGATCTCATGTGTCGCCACCATATGGAGATTAATCTGGCTCAGGCCCTGCTGATAGTTACAATTAATAATCATCCTTACACAATGCCAGCCGGTCACCACAGAAACGTGCTTCTGAATGGAGCTCGAGTCATCAAGCACAACCCAGCCATCACCTGCTCCCGTTACACCCTTTGTCAACCTTAAAATTAAACACTGTCACAAACCACTTATGGGGAAAACAGCTTTCTACTGCCCTTAGGAATCGTGGAAGCAGCTTTCACAGTGACCCAGTACCAAATCCAGGCCCTATTCTTCTATTCAATCCCATTGAGGGCCTTTTAAACCAAAAAAAAGTTCAAAGAAGTGCTGTATGTGGATTTTTCAGCTCACAGCAAATTTGAATTTGCTAACTACTAGAAACAGGAAAAGGAGACCTATAAAAGAAGTAAATGATGAAAATTGACTACTTGATCCAGTCAGAATATGGGGAAATTTTAAAGACACAGCAGAACCCAGCATTGAATTACATTATAGCACTGATTAAAAGTGAATACTGATCTGAGGTAGGTCTGGTATTTCCTACCTTTTGTGACCCAGAGCAAATTTTCTACCATCTCTGTGCTTTTCTTGCCTCAGCTGCAAAATGAGATTAATAGTAAGGCCTTGGGCTGGAGACATGGTCAGCCTTTAACAGATAGGCTGCCAATCAAAGAGACAAAGGTAATGCCCTGCTATAATGTTTATACCTCACACCTTGTGAGCACATCAAAAGACCATGTGGAGGTTCCTTAGTCTTACTCTCCTCTCTTAGGTCTGTCTTAATAAAAAAAAAAAATACTTTCCAGCATTTGAGACATAAAGGCCTAACCACCGATCATTTTGAATTATTCTGAACCACACTAGAAATTTTCTTATAATGCTGAGCTTTAAAAAGATCTTTTCTCTGATAAAATTAGTGGGTTTTATTTACCAATAGAATAGTGATTGATTTTCATTAATTAAAATGAATCCTAATAGATATTTTAAGACACTTCCCAGCACTTGATCAGGAGCCTCGAATGCTTTTAATATTAGAAATGGTATAACAAGATGGATTTATAAATTACTGTTTCCAATAGCTGGTGGTGAAGATTCACCCCATAAGTAGATGCTGAACAGTTACTAACCAAAGGTGTTTTGGGGTGTGTACTGGGGAGCCTAACACAGTTGTGGTCAGATTTCTTAAAGGACAGTGATTTTTACCAAACAGATTGATTGATATTCTGTGCCTCCATGCTCACAAATGTCTGTAATGCTTCCATCATCCGTTTATGATGACATAATAATTTGTTATTTTGGCCATATTTCCATCACAAGTGTTTATCCATTTAACTTCTGGCATTTGCAAGTGTAAGCTTCATTTATATGAAAATACTCTGCTTCTAATGCAAGTTCCATTTCTGGATATTGTGATTAATATATTACTAGAGCACCCTTGAACCAATATGATTGTGTTCAATGGTGAGCAATTTTCCACTGGTCATCTGTATTTATGCACATCCTACACACATAAGCACTAGCTTTGGATTGTCTTTGTAAGAGTGATTATATGTATGAATGCATATATATATATATATATATATAATGAAAAAGAGAGGTCATGAATTTGAAGGAGAGAAGAAATGGGTGTATGGGAGGTGTTAGAGGGAAGAAACAGAAGGGAGAAATATTTCAATTATATCTAAAAAATTAAAAGCAAAAAGAATGACAGTACACCAAAATCCTTGGAAGATTAGGGTAGACATTTATTTCCCAATAGGCAGAGATACATAGTTAACAGAGCTATCAATACAGTATTTCATTAAGGTGTAAATTTCCAGTAAGAATGTATTATAAAATATATGATTTGGGTTCCAGAAATGTGAGATTCCTTTTCTAAATGAAACCTACACACTGTATAAGAGTTACCTGGTTCTCATGGTGCTATCTTATCAGAACTTGGGCTCAAGAAACTAAATAAGAGAAGTCTGAACCAAATGACAAAGATGCTAAATGATGTGGCTACTGCTACGAACCACAGACTATACTCTGTCATTCACTAAAGAATCTTGTGTCATTTGCCAGCATCCTTAAACCTTAGCACCCCAAACTCAACTTCTTAGTAGCATAAAATAGCATAAAACTCACATCATTTTCAATATGCATTAAATCTGCATTCATTTTATTTCAAGTAAGCAATAATGGTGAATACTACAGAGTTCAAAGATGGGCATAGAATCTATGGACACTTTGAGAATTCTTAGTCTAGACAGAATGGAGAAACCAATTAGCATTCTGTTTTAGACAGGGACATGACTGATAGATTTAAAGTCCTGATATAGGAATTGGATTAGAAAGGGAAATCAGGAATGTTTTAAGAGAACAGACTCTTTGAGTTCCTTCAAGCTGATTGAAAGCATCTGCTTGTATGCAGATAATTGGTATTGCAATTATAAGCAATTCTTCCTAGTCATTAAACTATCCTCAAAAAATCCTACTTCCACCCAATTTTGAAAAAAAAAATTTTCCTTTAAACATCTGAAAAAAATTAACTCAGATAAATATAGTCCTAATAGAAATTACAAAATTGTGTCAAATCTGACATATAAAAGACACACTTATTGGATTTCCACTTTGGGGTGGTGGTATGAGGCATACTTTGGTCCAACTCCATAGTAAAAAAAAATTGAAACTAGGCACGCAGGATTTTTAACAACAAGCTCTTAAAGCTTTTGAGAGCTTTCAATATAACCATGGGACCTATATCACCATAATTCACAAAAGTTGTTAAAACCCACTAATGGTAGTTGAGATCTGTCTAGTATGCATCCTGAAGGCTCACTTGCTCTTCCCTTAACTCCTCAGGACTGAGGTTGCCTTTGCATAGACACAATCATGAACGAACGGCTTCATAGCAATACAGGTCTCCTTCAAGAGACACAGTGTTTTCCCTGGGACAGTAAGACGTTCAGAGTTTAACTTTCTCGTCATCGCCCTCAGCTATCCTCAGGTTCTATAAATGAAGTTTTTGGTGAGTGTAGCTGAGAAGCTATGATCCCTGCTTCCCTCCAACCTATACAAACTTTATCACAGATTTAGAAGATAAAGAATTCTAAGCCTCTATTTCCTCTTATCTCAGCATACTCATAAGGTGGAAGATTCATCCAGTAGAAGCAAATCATAGCAACTAGAATACTCCTTTAAGGCATTCCAAGAGCTAGGCCCTCACCGTGAACTGCTTTTCTAAGCAGTTATTTAGTTATTTTGATAAGAGGAGAAAAATCACATAAGGGAATTCAACAGAAAATGAAAAAAGAGATTTGAATAGCTTGTCCCCCAAAACCAGAGTTTGAGTAACTGTAGGGAATGCCAAGCCTAAAGGCAAATTAGAAACAATTTCTTTTTCGTAATACACAATTCATGAGAAAATACATATTATAGACCTAGTTTATCCAATAGAATTAGAGGAAGGAGAAGATAGATAAGAAGAGACATTGAAATAAAATAAACTTCAAACTGGCTTAAAAAATCAGTGGTTATAAAAAATGTTAGAAATAAATTGAATAAAAGTGTGGAGCAATTATCACCATGGACCACTGTAGAAAATGATGGAGCAATCGTCAGAAATAAACAGAGTTAATATCTAGGTCACATCAACAGTAGTTGGTGATTTAAGATAACAATAAGGGACAAGGTGCTAGAGTAACTGTATTAGTGGCTTCTCTTATCACTATGACATAATGTCTCATAGAGAAAGTTAAGCAAATTTTATTTTGGCCCATGGTTTCAGTGATGTCATTCCATCTTGGTAAGGAAATGCATGGTGAACAGAGCTGTTTATGTCATAGTGTCCTAGAAAGCTGAGAGAAAAAAAGCAGTCAGTAACCAAACTGTGAGGTATTTCTCTAGAACCCAACCCAAGTGACTCTCTCTATCTATCTGGAATAGTTATTCAATAAGCTATTTAGTCAGTCAAACAATTAAGCAAACAGAAGCTGAAAATTGGACAGATAAGTTATGACATATTACTTAAAATGTCAAATTTCTAACCACAAGTAAAATTTGAAGAGAATTAGGATGCTGTTACTTTGACACAGGGAGCAATGACAACAGAAACAGCATGATGACAGACTTTAGGCATCTATAATAATATGTTCAATTAACTAAATAGGACTTTATTCAAAGAGATAAAGGAAATGTTATGAAAATTCACAAAACAGAAAATAATCACTATGGAATTGAAACTTATAGAAAGAAATGATAATTCTGTATTTGAAAAGCACAACTGAATAGAGATAATTACTTAAAGGCACCAGTACTATATTTATTCTAGAAGCATGAGGAAATAGACAATTGGGGTATATTGATAGAGATCAAGCAATCAGAAAAATAATACAGAAAATATGAAGAAATAAATTCAGAAACAAATGTTTGAACTCTGGGAATATATAAAGAGATGGTAAGACATAGCAAAAATATGGAGGTAACAGTATCTAAACTTGTATTGAAAGCTTTAATTTATATCCCAAAGGCTTAGCAACCACCCTGTACATGAAATACATGGATCCTAGATTCACTCTGCACCATATCCTAATTAAAATACTGAAAGAAAAGGAGCAAACCTTGAAAACAGCAAAAAAAAAAAAGAACATTCTTCATGATAAAAATATGATTAACAATTGATTTTTAACAACTGATTTCTCTTTCTAAGCAAGTAAGGGCAGAGGCAGTGGGAATTGATGCTGGAGTCAATTATGTGGGACTTTCTTTCTCAAGGATCTTATATCACCGAAAAGAGTCTTCACAAACTGAAGAGAAATAAAGATGTACCCAGAGGTGTGTGTGTGTGTGTGTGTGTGTGTGTGTGTGTGTGTGTGTTGGCTTTATCTTTTTAATTAGAGATACTGAAAGAGGTTTTCTAAGAGGAGAAAGTAAGTACCCAATGTAGTAATGCAAAAATATAAACCATGTACACATGAAGAAGAGTATGTGCAAAGTGATTATCTAATTATAAGAGGCATTTGAAGGTATTTCAAATATTGTTCTGTCATCTTTTGGGGGCGGATTGTTTTGTTGTTTCTTTTGTTTTGTTTTGTGTTTTTTGTTTCTGAGTAGTATATAAAAATATTATTGTGATCATATAAGAAGAAATCATTAGGAATCAGAAAAGCCAATCACTCTAATACTGTTCCTCAGAGGATTTGAAGGTACTAAAAATGATGCTTCAGTTTGAGGAAAACATGAACTCCCCACTACTCCTTGCTTAGCATACATGTTCTTCCCACCCTATCCATGAGATTTATTTCTCTATTGATTTTTAGATTTTTAGTTCTGGCTGAAAATTGCACTTCCAAAAGTGCTAGGAAATAGCCAAGCAATATTTTGGCTAAAACAAATTAGCCTTCAAGCAATGTGGTTGGACAACAAATAGCTTGGAGAGTAAGAGATCTTGATTAAGTTTGAAGACCCAACTCTGGGTTTAACTTCGTCTACTGTTTCTAGGTTGGCTTCAAAGTGTCACTTAGATGATGAAGTAAAAGTATACTCAAGTGTTATGTTTGTTGAGAACCTCTGATGACATTGATCCAAATTTAACTATAGCCAAGCTTTGTGGAATCTGGGCAGAATTTGACTGAAGGGTCTTCAGCATCTGTCTCTTGCTGATCTCATTACTAACCAGTTGTGAATTCTTTTGCCCCAACTCTGCCATGTTTCCCTCTCTGATGCTCAATGACATTTACTTTTGTGTCTCCTACTCATTAAAAATGTAAGATTTTGTGTACTTCACAAGGACTGGTGCTGAATGGCATAACTACACATCTTTTCAATGTCTCAATTCAGATGCTGTAGATAAAAAAACAGTGACTTAATTCAAGGTATATACTTTGACTTTCTAGAACAATCTCTCATGGGAAGGAAATTCATGCAGTTTTGCCTTGCCCACAATGACAGATTTAAATAGGATGTTAGCTTGTTTCAAATTCTACTCCACTGATTAATGTCACCACACTTTCTTCCCTATAGAACTCATCTTTGTCCCCTTCCTTCATGTCTCCTCTAGTTTGTATGGAATAACTTATTTCCTAAGAAATATCTAAGTAACTGATAACAAGGTCTTCCTTAATTTAGGAGTATTCTGTGTACAACATTTTTGATATTTTTAGTGCATGGCATAGCATAGGTGTATTTTAAAGGATAAAGCCAAAGTAGGTCACCATTGCATGTTTCTCCTCTCCCACTCAGCACCCACATAGCTAACATCTTTTCAGTGGCTTAGGAAGAAAGAAAATTTTGCATTCTCTTTGGTTCATTTTCAAAGAGCCAGTCTCTAACTGGAGCAACAGACTTGAAGATTTCCCCAATTACATTCTAAAAGAGACTTCCACTTTTCTCCCCACATGGAAATGTTGGTGCATATGTGACATTAATTAAAAGACTAATTTAATAGCAAGTCTAAGAAAAACATATTCCAGTTTCTGAATATTCAGTAGTATTCTCTCTTCTCTGTTTATACCAAATAGTGTAAGTCCTATATATATATCATGTATGCAAGAGTCTGAGTAATTCTAGTCCTTAATTGGATGACTATATCTTAGGCTAAATGACAGAGCTTGTATGATCAAGTTGCTACTTATATTTTTAGTGCCAGATTTCTAACAGTTGTCCTTACCTGGGGCTGTAGTATGGGAGGCTAGAAGAGGAAAGTTAAAAGAGTTTTATCAACAAACACTCAGGAGCTATAAATGTAAGCACTTCAAGGTGCTGTGACAAATCTATTCTTTCTCACTATGACTCCCTTTGAACCTTGAACTTTTATTTTCTCAAGTGAAGGTCAAGGAATATCGTTAGTAAAAACTTAAGAGATGTCCAATGGCTTCCTTTGAAAAAATTCTAGTGATTCTTCATTATACTTAGAGTATAGCTAATTCAGTATCTTATTAAAATTTCACAATCATCTTTTTTCTTATAGTTTTTTACAAATAAAGTTGGGTAAAAGCTTTCCCCCTTCAGTCTTATTGGAGTCTTGTATATAATTCTAGCTAAATACAGTGAACATTGGATAAATATTCTTTTATAAGCTTGAATTTATGGATCTTTAGATGTGAAACAGCAATTCTAATTTCTCTAAAGACTAACCTTATGGATTATGGAACAGTTCAAGAGTCAGTCACATACATTCACACAGAACAACAGATCATCTGGTACTTAACTGACAGTCAGAGGTTGACCTGCCTAGTCAAGCCACACTCCCAATCAGCAGCCTAGACTCTTTCATATTCCTCATTCTGAGTGATTTTTTTTCCTTTTGGATCTTGATCTTGTCAGGTGGCCATTCTTCACTAACCTGCCCTTTAGTACTAGCTGCTAATGATCACTTCAAATGGTCCTTTAGCATCTTCTCACAAGAAGCTAAATGTCCCCATCCACTCCTTTTCACATTTCATTTCTCTATGACATCAGCCTGTTCTCAGAATTATCCCAACATAAGCGGGCTCCCTCCTTTACTTTATCATTCTTTAGCTTTACAACTTTATTGCTTTGTTTTTTTTCTTTTTATCATTATCAGTTTTTTGACACATGGTCCTATGAATCCCACAATGACTTCAAATTCACCATATAGTTTAGGATAGACTTGTTCTGATTCCTGATCTTCTTATCACTATCTACCTCATTCTGAAATCAAAAGTATAAGTCACCACACTGAACCTGTATCAAACATCTATTACTCAATTGATCTTGTGGCTTGATTCATTTCAGATGGGTAGCTAAAAAGTTCTTTACTCTCTCACTACTCCAAACAAACTTCTAGGACTTCACCTTTATACTCAAGACAGTAAGAATCTTCTTCTATTGCTTCCTTCTGCTTCAACTACTGGGGCACATTACCATTACTCATGTGTTATCAGGTATAGTGACGGGTCAGGATCTAGATAATCACTTACCTGGGATTTCAGATCTATCTTGGAAGAGTAAAAATCTTGGAAGCTTCAATGCTACCATGTACATTTAACACTACCCAGAATACAACTTCAGGAAGGATGTGCCTGGAGTGGCAAAAAAAAGAAAGTGATACCTTCCTAGACAGCTAGATCTGTTGAATCACTCCTCATGAACAATGGAATTTGGCAATGTAAGGAAACACATTGCTAAAAGCAATAGAAGAGCAGAAATGACAAGATCATTAAGAACTACTTCTCAAATATATAGTATTCCCAGAAGGTGAGGACCTTTTAAAAATAGACATTTCAATCACCAATTCTATGAAGTCTCCAAAAGGAAAAAAATAGCTAATGATGGCAATTTTGGCAGGTACAAAGTTTCTTTTATGAAAAGCAGCCATTCTCTATTACCTGATTCTCACACACTGTGTCTAGGTTTGAGCTGCAATCTGGTAAAGCATTAACTTCCTTCTTTCCTTATGCTTCAGACAGTGGATGATCATGATGTTGACTCATGAGAGGAAAGACACATCTTTCCAGTGTGGTAAAAATAATGGAAGTCTGAACATGCATCTTGATTATACAATGCCTAGAGATCCTAGTTAGTTAGCTATCATGTCATTAGAATATTGCATTTCATGTAAAAGATGTAATGTAGAGAGTGGAGTAGATAAACAGGCTAGGAAATAGTTACAGACACAAATGGAATGAAAACCACAAAGCTAGATTTTCACGCATCTAAGTTGAAGACACAAAGACAGCGAATTCCCTTTGGGTGATATATGACTTAATTTGCTTGTACAAGGCTGCCATTTTTTTTCTCAGTGTTATTATTAGCTTTTTGTGTAAGCAAAAGCAAGACTAGAATTTTAATTTAATATTCTATAACATAAATTGTACATTGAGACCTTAAAGTATTATATATTATGAAGGTGTATAAAATTGTGCTAAATGACAACAAGTATTTTTTTTGTATGGGTCTATGTATGGGGATACATGGAATTAATAATGTGGAAAATATCTAATAGCTTATCATTGGTCTGATTCACTGACTCCGATTTTGCCTCTGAAATTATTGGTATGTGACTTTGGGAAACTAGGATCATTAAAAAATTGCCTAAGAAACTTGGCAAAAAAAAAAAAAAAAACTCTTTTGAATCTTAACTTTGTGGTAGAAAAAAACAAAGAATATCCTAGTTGATGACACGTCTGAGCATTTGCAAGGGAAAGCTTTATCAGACCTTCTAACATCACCTGAAGATCACTTGTTACCTTAGAAAGGATTTCTATTCACTTCAATGGCTCTAGCTCAACATTCTTCCTCAGATAGTCTAGACACTTGAGTTGAACCCTTCCCTTTGCTTGAATTGACTCTTAAGGAATTGTACACAGATTGGGTAGAGTATTCCTTATCTTAATTATTTTTTGCCTGAAAAAAATTTCCTGGTACTCTTTTCTGTTAATAAATAGTGTTCTTGTTTTCTCTCCAATTTTAGGTATATCCAAACTATTGCTATGTATCAGTGTGCTTTCTTCTTGAAAAAGCTACACCCCTGAGCTTACCTAGATGTATTTCTAATGCATTGTAAGGAGTCTAAAGAATATAATATCTAATAAATATGCAATTTTTGATGGAAGAATGAATGGTTGTGCACACAGGCTGGAGAGAAGGAGCCCAATGCACTCACACTCACCATGCTGCTTTGCTATTGCTATTTTTCTGTAGAGGTTTCTTCATCTGTAACACTGAGAAAAATGTCTCCTCTAGAAAGCACAAAACCATATTAATATTGCCATCGAATTCTAACCTATAAGTTGCTACATATTTTTTCTGGTGATATTATAATTATTTATTCTAATATTTTTCAGGTAAATACATTTTTTCTTTGCTCATGATTCTCTACAATCAAAATTAAACAACAGATCAGTGCTTTTCAGGACAGATGTTGTGCCTTGGTAATATTAGCTGGACTCCCCCTGGATGAATAAGAGATAACCACTAGGGGAGAACTTTCTTCAATTTTTCTTTTTGGTAAATGGCTATATTATCATACTGCCTCTTATATCCTTACCTTTATTAATCATAGTGCACCTCTCAGTCCTTGCCACATGAGCTTGTTTCTGTGGCAAAGAGTGGTTAAGGCAGAGACTCACAGCCTGTCAAACCACAAAAGAGTGGATGACTGAAAATCTAACAGGTATATGTCCATTGTTGTATAGATAGATAATACAGTATTTCTATTTCTAAGATTATTAGGCACATTTACAGTGATTTCCATAGTTACTGCACTTGTTTCCATGTATCCTAACAGTGAATATGGGATCTATATTGTACATATTATCCCCAGCATTTGTTATTTGTTTTATTGAATTTAGCAATCCCAGCTTGGGTCAGATGAACTCTAAAGCAAAGAAGAGGATATGAGGACTCATCTAAAATGAAATAGTTTTGAAAAAAGCTATAAGAAAATATATCATCTTAGAAGACATTTTAGTAAATGGACATAATATCAAGGTGCCTTCTATATACATATATTTATTAACCATAGATTAGTACAGCTCTCAGGCCTTGCCAAGGGAGCTTTTCTCTATGTTAGAGGGTAGTTAATACAGATACTCATAACTATGCTGTTATCATATTTATCCATCAAAAATTGCAGAGTCAGGAGTGAAATACCCATTCTGGAGTTGTTTTGGTGGAGTTGTCCAGTAGGCTCATAGAACAACAGCATATGGTATTAATATAGATCTTGGTTACTATGGTGGTTGCAATAAGAATGCCCCCCCCCCAGGCTAATATGTTTGTATGGCTTAGTCACCAGTTGATAAGCTGTTTGGAGGGATTACGAAGAATGACCTTGTTGGAATAGGTAAGGCCTTGTTTGAGGAAATGCATCATTAGGGGTCGGCTTTGATGTTTCAAATGCTAAGGCCAAAGAAAAGTCAATCTCTCTCTCTCTCTCTCTCTCTCTCTCTCTCTCTCTCTCTCTCTCTCTGTCTCCGTCACTGTGTCTCTGTGTTTCGGTGTATCTCTGTCTCTCTCTGTCTCTCCCTCTCTCTGTCTCTCTCTCTCTCTTCCTCTCTCCCTCCCCCACTGCTAACCAGCATGTAAACCTCTTAGCTATTTCTCCTGCAGCATGCCTGCCTGCATGTCACCACACTTCTGAACAATAAAAGTCTAACAATTGGAAATTCTTATCTTAGTCATGATGTCTCTTGACAGCCATTGAGACCCTAACCAAACTTGATGATAAGACACTATTGTTGAAGTAACCATATACTTGGGTCACAGAACATGGACACTTTACGTTGGGATTAAATATGGAAGCCTCTTCCATGCTACCTGAGCTTAATATTAACAGATAGTACTATATAGGCTGATAGGGAAGAAAACTCTACATCAATATCACCGAGGTATGAACTTTGTGAGATACAGTAATAACCTGCTAGTGAATGCAATGATGGCAAGAATTCCATGGGGTATCCAACTGCTTTCTCCACAGGACAGAATTCATTTCTTGTATTGTAAATCTAACCAAGAAACAATGGCTGAATAGGTTAAATACCATAGGGGAGAACTTACTTTTATTATTTTGCAAAATGGACTTAGTGTTGAACTGCCTTCAAAGTACTTACCTTTATAACTCTAGACTTCAGAGAATCTCAATTTTCCATTAGAGAGTCTTATATTTGTAGTGAGTAATGATGGTTAATACAGAGTTTGGCAACTGCTCAAGATGCAGAGAACAACTAACTGAAAGTTTCAGTCCTAAATGAGTAAGGCATCCATTCTTCCCAAAACTCAGGGATCACCATAGGAGAGTAAACAGAAACATTATTAAAGATTGGTGATAAATACCACAAAATACTGGGGGTTTTGTTCTTTGTTTTTTTGTTCTTTGGTTTTTGTTTTTGTTTTGTCTTTTTACTGAAAGAGAAATCACACATATGAATTTACAATAGCTATGGTTGATTGCCCAAGATCAAGCCAGTCAACCTCCTGAATAGATGTGGGAGGGGCAACAATAGAAAGGATATGGTGAAAGGAGAACTTACAGTAACTGTTGGTAGTATTGAAAACAGATACAGACATTCTGGAAATCAGTGTGGAAAACTTTCAAAAACCTAAAATATAAATCAGCTCTATGATTCTGTTAGGCCACTCTGGCATAGCCCCAAAGCCCTCAACATCCTACTCCACAGACACTTAATCAGCCATGTTCACAGGTTACTTTTGTCACAATAATGAAGAAATGGAAACAATGTCTGTGTTCTTTAATTGATGAGTGGATAATCAAAGTGTGGTACATAGTCACCATGAAATAGGCTTTGTTTGAGCAATGGCTACAGCTGTAAAGAAAAATGAAACCATGAAATCACGAAATTTATATATAAATGAATGGAATTTGAAAAGATTATATTGAATGAGGTAACTCAGATGCCCCCCCCCAACAAACAAAAATCCCCATATATTCTCTCTCCTTTGTGGGTCCAAGCTCCAGAACTTCAGAGGCGTAACCACAGAATACAGGAAAGTAAAAATGGATACTAGGGCATGGTGGAGGAGCACAAGAAGAGAGACTAACAGGGTAGAAGTGTTTTGAAGCAGAAAATGGGGAGAAGAAAGGGAGTTCAGAAAGTGAGACAGAAGGAGAGTAAAGGCTCATTAAAGAGATTTGAAAAGACAAAAGAGTCCTAGTAATACTTATTTATCTAAGTTACACATAGTATGTATAGTATAAGTACATCCATACACATACACGCTCACACATCCACACATTCACAGAGGCCATACTCCTAACACTTGACAGGTGCTGGCCTCTTGCCTGTTGTTCATGCTTTAGTGATTGGCTTATACCCACTTATACACTGGCAACACTAGTTGAACTCAGTTCAGCAGATTTAAAACAAAGTTGGGTGGGATGCAACATGAGAGTGGATCTGGGGGGAAATTGGGGGACGTTTCATTGTAAGTGCCAACTAAATATATTGACTAGGAATACGAAATTCTCAAAGAATAATGCAAATACACTAATATAGAGATTCATAACTGGATAATGTGTAGAAGTGAGAGATTTTGGAAGACTCAGTCCTAAATGGGATGTCTTTATCTAACCCCGCCCCCACCCCAGGGCTCAAGGAGATGTGTGGAAGAGAAATAGAAATATTATAGGAGTTAGATGGGATGGATGACTCCAAGGAAAGTGTGTCTTCATCATATGAACACATAGAATCATTAGCAGTATGCTCAGCACCTGCACAGGTTCCAGCTAGACAGCATCCAAGCACCAAGAGAAGATGCTGGTTGCTATCGTTAGAAAAGTTTTAAATAATAATTAAATTATTCTATCCTTATCAAATATGCAATAGTTTAACATCAAAGTAAAAGAGTACGTAAGACCAAAAAAAGTGGGGTTTCATTGTTGTTGACTGTATGTATTATTAAATGACTAAACAGCTTACTGAGAACATTATTTTTCTCATTTCCCTAATTAACAGAAGACATTTTTATCAACAACCCTTAACTTCCTGAGTTTAAATCAAGAATTGGTGTTTGAGTAAACATGATGTTTTCTGAATTCTTTCTCAAGTATCAAGTCAGGTGGAGGCGATGGGCCAAATTCAGAATGATTTTCTTTAGTTATGACGAATGTAGTACTGACTGAAGCAGGCTGGAAACTTTACATATTTCAGAATATTTCTTCCATTTCCTTTTCTGAATTTTTGTCTCACCTTCCATCAAATCTCTTGTAGTCTCCAGCTGCTACATGCTTTTTTTTCCAAAGGCAGGCCTTATTTATAAATGATGTACTTTGCCCTCCCCAGGCAAAACTCACTCCCTCTGTACAACTGAATTCTGTTGTTCTCACAAACATGATAATGTTGAAACAAGCCTTTTACATGTTTGTGCTTTTTACATGGTAACTTTTATTTCTTTTTCTTAATTGCAAAAACAAATTGTGATTATTGAAGAAAGCAAGAAATACAAAAAACTTATTAAGAAGAAAGAAAAAAATCACTGACACTTGTGCATTTGCATTTCTAAGACAGATTTAATAGATGTATTCATTCAAGCATTGAAGATGTACTGGCGGTGTGAAGTTGTAGCAAGAGTTGGGGATAGGAAGGTTAAGAGGATTCAAAAAGAAGACAGCCCTGGTCTCAACCTCAGGTATCTCACAGCATAATATGCAAATTATTTAATTATTAATGCAATAAAGAGCAGTAAATACTGTGTATGTGAAATGGAAAGTGAGACCCTAGCTTGTCTGAATTCTGCTTTCATGCATCAGAAACTACAGTTATTTGAACAGTATAAGGTATATGAGGTTCTGGCAAGGTGGTTCCAACATGGCATCCCATTTCATATCCAGGACCTTCCCTTCTTTGAAAAGATAAACCCAGCAGAGATAGAAAAGTCCTGATTGTTACAGGGTATATCTACATTCTTGTGTCCACATCCTGTCTGAAACCTGCTTCCTCTCTGAAGACTACACTAAATACAAAATATCCCACTGCAACTCTTGTTTCTGTTTTTCACAAACTACATAAAATTTATATACAGTCAATTCTTTTTTGTAGTCTGTGAGTTTTGGGGAACTGTTAGATAATCATGAAGATAATTAAGATATAGAAGGCTCATCAATTTCTGCCTCTCATGGATAATCATGGATGCATTCTAATTCCCATGATTCCATCCTTTCCTCCGCTATTTCTCATTTCCCATGGTACCAGAGATCCATTCCTGTTGTGTATGTTTGTGTGTGTGTGTGTGTGTGTGTGTGTATGTATGTATGATGTTATGCATGCAAGTATGTTATTCATAAAAAAACCTATGGTACACTCCAAGCAGAAATCTAAGACATATGCAAAATTTTTCAGGATAATTCTACAAAATGGGCATTCATCAAATGATCTGAGTATTTAGGACAAATCTGGAAGAACAATAAGGTCTTAAATATTTTCATTAATGTTTTAAATATGTTATCCCAACAGAGACACTATCAGCTTGGATTAAGATGAATAGTGAGGGTACAAAATTTTTAAAAATTCTAACTCCCAGTCAAATTCTGAAATACAGCAAATGGGCAATACATGGGGATAAACACAGTGACTCATAACTGGTCATGATACGCAGAAAGAGTAAAAGACAGTGGAGTGCTCAGCCATAAACAGGACACCATTATCACAGTCCCTCCATCCAAATCTCAGGGACCATTTTGGCATTTTAAATAGCTTCATTCTATCCATTAAAAAATGAGTATGTAAACATTTTACATTAACTTAGAGTTAATTAACTTTGCTATGCTTTTTGTTCTTCCAATCTCAGGATGTTTATGTTCCTATCATTTCCTATTATAATTTGAATTATTAATGGGTATTTAGATAATGCTTTCAGATTATATATAATCTGAATATATATATATATCTCCTTCCTCCTTTGGCATATTCTTGCAAGCTCATCAAAGCTATATTTTTATGTATACTTTATCATGGTTGAAAAGCTTTTTGTAAGGATAAAGTAGTTTGTTTAAATGAGCTTTAATGAGCTTTTAATTTCTTTAAATTTGGAAGGATTATAATACAGTCACATCATATCTCCCTTCCTTTTCTCCCATCTACCTCCTCCCATGTACCACATCCCTCAATTATATTACAGTTCATGCCCTCTTCTTTTTTAATTGCTGGTGGCAGTGATGGCAGGTATCTCCCCCCCTTTTGTGTGTGTGTGTGTGTGTATGTATGTGTGTGTGTGTGTTTTCATATATTTTGGCACTTGCCTTCTGGGAGAAATACCTTGACTTTTGTATTATTGAATTAGTAAGAACAGGTAATTCTATTTCAAAAAGAAAAAATGGAGCTGGTCTATTAGGAGTCCAGAGCTGACAAAATGCCTTTGTTGGATGAGAGCCCTCATCTGTTCTCTATTAAGCTATAGTTTCAAGTGTAACCAACATGTTCTTTCTTTAACAACAGCATGAGTCTGGTTCCTTTAAAGCCACATTATCAACATACTCCTAGTTTCTCTCCAAGGACACCAGAGTAGGATATATGTGACCTGTATTTTGTACCTCTCTTACACAAAATAACCACTGTAGAGTTTGTAGTGGATAATTTGGAGCCCAGTATCACAGGGCCATGTCAACAGAACAATTTGTTTCTCAATCACAAATAACAAGATTCATGTCTACAGCTACTCACTCTCTTGAACACCGCTCATCATGATAGCCCTAGAGGGTCGCTCCTTTGGTTTCTCCTCACCTCTGTTCCCACTGACTCTGTTGCTCTCACATGTGGCTTGGTAGAGTAAAATATGAACTATAACTATGAGGAAGAAAGTTATCATTCAAAGACAAGTGTCTCTGTGGCCCTGATCTTTTGGTAGCTGACTGAAACAAATCCAGGGTGCATTTTAGACACTTTACCGTTTCTTTTTCTTTTGCTACAGAAGTACCTTTCCCTGTCTGCCTCGAATCTTTTGTTCTGAACATAAACTTTGATGACAGTGGGGTTATCTGCTTAAATGATGGTATAGGTACATTTTTAGTGTTTTTTTTTAATGACTTCTGTATCTCTTCTAAACCTTGAGTCAGGAAATGCCATTCTTCCTCACAAATTACCAAAGAAATTTCATATCATACCATGAAAGGGTAATATAGTATTTTCACAGCACATCCTCAGAATACTTAAGTATTGCTTAGAAAAGGACCTAATACTAATTTCTTCTAGACCTAGAGTCTTGTGATAACATTCTAATCCCTTTCATATTTAGAACTAGTTGCTTAGTCTACACACTGTGTTCCAGAAACTTTCTCAGCTTGGGTTTTTAGCTGGCTTTTCTGTTATGAAGCTTAGTCTGTACATTTTCTCCATTTGTCATTGAGATTTCATGACCACTATACTATGTTAACTTCCCAATTCATATCTGATATTTCATATTTTATCTGTTTAAGGTATACTCCAATGGAACTTGAAGAATATTACCAATAACTGGACCTAACTAGACATGAGTAAGAATTGGAATTAACAAATCTGCCCTAAGGAACAACCAAGCCAGAATATGTATTTAATAGCCCTACAGTGTATTTAAGGCGTATGTATTCATATTGTGTCCTAGTTAGGGTATGATGATTTGAATAAGAATAGCCCCCATAGGTTTATGTATTTGAATGCTTAGTCACTAGGAAGTATACTGTATTTTATGTCAAGTTGACAGAAAAATAACCAGCACATTATATACCTGTTTCATGTATGAACAATATGAGGTAAAATCACTTACTCAAAATGGGAAAATGTTCCTACGACTTTTAGAAATAAAAATAGTTAAGACTTGAGGTGAACTTTTCTTCTCTTTTTCTAGTGAAAGGTCATGACTTTAAAATTAATTACAGGCAATGAGACATGAACTCCTGGCTACAGAAATGGTGTCAAAACAAAAGTATGCCTTCTTTTATCATGATTTACACACTTCAACTAAGTATTTGCAGCAAGGAACACATGGGATCTGAGGAGAATTTTTTTTTTTAGAATATTTGCCAACATGATAAATTGAGGACTTTTCTAATGAAGCTTGAAGAAAAAAGGAGAAAAGTTTTCAGTTTACCCTAAAATATTATTACAGCCCTTTAATGTTATTAGCTATAAATTAGGAGAGAGAAATACCAATTGAGAAAAGGCCAAGTAATTCATGAAAGAAAATAGTAGTGAAGAGAAACCACATCACAGGACTAGTGTTACAGCATTAGCCTATCTTTGTCAGTAAGCAAATACAATTTGAGATGTTAAACATGATGAGGTGGAAACCAGGACAAGCTTGTCACTAGGGCCTTCCAGAACTATTGGGAAATTGTAGTAGAAGAAAACATACACAGCTGGAAGAGTAAAACCTCCATTCAGAAGAATCAATGGAAACAGGTCAGGACTAGATTTCAAGAAATTCAAACCCTTAAGGAACCTTAGAAAGCAGGATTAGAAGCAACACTGTCAAACATAGGGATAAGGGTTCATGAAAGTCAAGCACTATCATAATAGTGCTAGCCAGAGATGGGAGTCAATCATGGAGAATTGGAAAGAATGTACTTTACACTTTCAGGAGTTCATACAAGTAACATGAAGATTTTACAACAGAATAAACAGAAGCAGAAGGAATAACCTGACAACAATATATTGAGCTCAGGTTGGGAACTATGCACAATCAACAATCCCTGGTTTTGACATTGAGAATCTACAAAAACTCTTATTCTGGAAGGTAGTAGACTCTTGCAAATGTTTTATGGTGAACTTCTCTATCCATTAAAGAGTGAGCAAAAGAAATTAGTTAGGAGATAATGTAATTAAAGCATAAAAGTGGGCATCCATGGATTATACCATAACCTAATAATATCAATCAAGAAAGGTTGTCAAATTCAGTAAATGCTATAAAATGACAGTCAAGTTTCAATTGCCCTTGTTAGTGTTAAGTATATTATATGCCACTTGAGAATTACTACACTAAGAAGTATTTGTTGACAATCTCAAATTCACATTTAGTCTGAACACTCTACCATTGTTCGATGAAAGGGTTGCTTCCACAGTCAATGGTCGTCAACTTTCTACGTTTTTCATGTTAATTTATTCAATATGTCTTTAAGTTGTTCTGCGCATTAGTACACACAACAGTCATTCATTTATATTGCTAGTAATACATTAAAGCCTGGAAGACAGATGATACCTTGATATAAGTCAAGGGGAACAAGAATTAGATTGCATCTGCCTACACTAAGAACATGTAACTTTTGAAGTCACAGTAGATTTGCTGTGGGTAAGGACTCATAGAAAGCCAGCTTGAAAGAAGGAAGAATAGTTTCCAAGCCACAGCGGAGGATTGAGAGACAAGGGACAAGAAAACAGAAAGCCTTGGAGGGATTTAGAGCTGGGGTCACAGCTCAGTGGCTACAAGCCTTGGGTTCTGTGCTCAGCACCACCAAAGAAGAATAAAAGAGACCAGGAGAGTAAAGTCTGTTGTCCACTGTTTGATGCAACTGGATGTAAGACAACTCTGCCCACATTTTTCTTTAGCAGGTTTACCTCATCTTCATTATGAAAGGAACTTTTAGCTATTACACAAGCCTATAAGGAAGACTTGCTTTCAGGTGAATAATATAGACAAATATTGCTCATCATACCATCTCGAATTCCATAACTAGTCAGAACAGAAATATGCTATGAGTGCAAAATATAAGTTATCTCTTACACTTAGTATGATAAAAACAATAAAAAAACTATGGGTGTGCTGATGCATGTATTCAATCCTAGCACTCGGGAGGCAGAGGCAGGATGATTTCTATGAGTTCATAACCACCTTGGTCTACATAGTGAGTTCCAGGCTAGCCTTGGCTACACAGTGAGACCTTGTCTAAAAAAATGAAGTAAAATAATTCATAGATTTTTTTATATTTATCAATTGATGAAATGAAGTCTTATATTTACTAATGTCATTAATATATTATTACTGCTATTAAATTTACGCAGCCCATTTCTTACATTGCTGTAAATTGTGGCTTATTGCATATCTTGTTATAAGAAAATGTTGCTGTTGATCTCTTTCCTGTATATTATCTGAATGAGAGATGAGAAATCTCAAAAGTGATGGAGTATAATTTGTGGTTTAGCAGGTCAGAAAGTGCGATCCTTTATGGAGAAACGTTGGCCAAGGCCATTACCCTAGCAGATGAGGCTTTGCATCTCAATGATGAAGTTGAAACATTGTCTAAACTTTGAATGGGCTTAAAGATGGATACAAATGTCCTATTTCACTTAGGAAGTCTCACTTTAATAAGTTCCGATTTGTTCCATTTGAACAGAAACATAAGTGATAGATAACTTAATAAGACAAAGTATACTTAACCTGTACTGATGATGTTAATCACTTCATTGCTGATAAAACTACTTTGCAATTAATGTAAAAATATCACAAGCATTTTTAAAAATTATATCCTAGAACAGTTTTAATATTTGGCCTCATGTTAAAGGTAAACGGTGTTGACCCTGATCTGGAAATGTCTGGAACAACATTTCTTGTTCAGCTATATACATAGCTTATAAGGGCAGCCATTTCAAACCCTAAGATTCCTCCACGTTCTCCACATATCATCCACCCTTACATAACATCAGTACTAGAAATTTTCTGACATAAATTGCTTGCTTCCTCTTCCATAATATTAGTAAATCCTATCTGTTTTGCGACTGCCATGCTTACTTTACATCTCCTGTAACTGTGTACATGATCTCATCTGGCACCTAATGATTGTTTTATGTCAAGGTATTTTTTCTCCATGACTGACTATCTATGCATGGATCCTATGCCTCCTTTGTCCAAGGAGCAGAAATTCAGAGACTTATAAACATAATCTGAATACTGCATCATCTTTGATAACAGAGGTACTATCCAATTACAAACACAGGGCTTTTAGAGGTTTCATTTCAAACCAATATCTACTCCTTAATTAAAATGATCCCATATGCATTTCTCATTTAATAGAGTAACATGAAATATTAATTACTTATATTGGAAGTAAACAACTGAAAGCTAATAAATTTACAAATTCAATTACTATAAAACTATCAAATGTCTTTTTGTTTAATTGCTATGGATTCTTCTTTAGACATCATGATGGAATTAATAGAACATTCTGGTAATCAATAGAGATTGATTAATTGATCAATCTGCAGAACATGGTTAGATTCTTTAACCTCCAGACATTATTATTTATGCCCAGGAAGTACCAGAGTGAGCACCTATCACGCAGATATGACAGGGATAGAGCCAGGGTAGAGGGAGGAGGTTTGGACACTATCCAAAGTTCAGTGTGGGGTGATGTGGCTTTTGCATATATATGGAGCATGTCACCCTTGAAGGGTAAGCATTATGCTGCTCATTAATATATTATCAAGGTCTTCATAAACGAAAGAAAAAAAAACACAGTCATCCTTCACGGATGAGCTATTGCCTTATTCCCGAGGATTTATTAAAAATTAATGCCATATCACTTCATGTTTTTGGTACATGCCAGTACTTCAAAATACAGGGTGATACATTTGAGCATAAAATTAGGCTTAAAGTACAGTAAAAACTAAAGATCTGCAAAGTAAATACAACCCTGTCTCCTGTCCCCTTGGAGATTTCGCTTGCAGTCCAAGCACCTGCATCTCTCCAGCTCTCTGCTTCTCACTGTGGTGTGATTTATACCCCCTGTGGAATTTACAAGCTCTTAGAAAGCAGATCTATTTTTGAGGCAGGAAAGTAATAATGTCGTCGCCACAAATTTTCAGCATTGCAAGTTTACAAAGCAACCAGTCTACTCTTTCCAGTGAGCAATCACAGCTTTCTGAAGCCTTGGTGAGACACTGAAGCCAAAGTTTCAGGAGGGGGAAAAAAGGCTTGAAATGCTGAACAAGGAATTAGAAATGGGTCAGACCCACTGACTCAGTTTTATTCATTGGAACATGTGCCTGAATATACTTAAAGTTCATATGCTTCAAAGGACAGCAATGGCCCTCTGCAGTGCCCTATGAAGTCTATTTCTTTTGTTATCTTTTTTTGTTTTGTTTTCTTTCTTTTTTCAAATCGCTTTTTCCATACAATATGTTCTGATCACGTTTGCCCTCCGTCATATTCTCCCAGATCATCCTCCACACCTTTCCATTCATCCAATTCCACATCTTCTCTCTTCTTTTTTGAAAATATAGAGGCAAATCGAAAACAAATGAGTAAACAAGATAAAAATAAAGCAAAAAAGAATGAGAAACACACACACATACATATAACCCATAAAAACATAAAACTGAAAGCCATATATACATAATATACAAGCAAAAGGTCATTAAGGTAAAAGATGACCAAACAGAGTAATGTGAGACAACAAAACAAAACAACCCCCTCCAAAAAAAACAAAAACAAAAACAAAAAACAAACACAACAACAACACACAAAACCTTGCATAGTTTGTTCTGTGTTGCCCATAGATGCTGGGCATGGGACCTGAGCTTAAGTGCCGTTTATAAGTTTGTATAACCATTGTGACTCCATTGGAGACAACTAAATTTTCCTTTGCAAGCAGAGTCAATTAGTCTCTCGGTTAGGAAGGGGAACTGTATCGACTTCCCCTCTCAGTGCCAGAATTTCAATTGGCCTGAACCTCTGTAGACCCTCCCCATGCTTGGGCAGATATTTGTTTTTAAGAAAATTAAAGAAAACTGTAATAATTTAATCACATAATTTTCTCAGGTGCAATTTCTAATTTCCACCTGTGAATATTAGCAGAACAAAACACATAATACCTGTCATGTGGCAATAGCAACACCAAATCCTTCATTGTCAAATCCATCCCAAGTGTCAGTCATTTAAGCCTTCAGCATACAGCTAGGAAGAACATATCTTCTTCTAGCCACTTAGACTCTTCTTTCTTCTCCTTTTAGAGACTCCATGCATCCACTTGTTTTCTATCCGGAGCAGCCTAATGCCTATTGAAACATTGGGTTCCTCTTCCTTTGGTCTTTGGATAAACATTATTTCTTTTAAATTAATTATGGGATATTCAAACACTTGTATTGCTCCTCCTACTCTTTTCTGAAACAATAAAAGAAAATGTTTTATAACTATTTGTTTAATATCTTGATTTGAGATTGTAAGCTTCATAAAGGCAAGAAGATGTCATTTTTGTCACTGGATCTCCTCTGTCCTAACTATCTTTAAACACATCGGAGCCGCAAAAGAAATATTTGAACAAAGTATTTTATATTCCATATTGAAGTATTATTCCAAATTTAAATATTACATACTTACTGTCTATAACTTGATGTTTTAAGTACATGCGTTGGAAAATGATCACCGAAAAAACTACATGAATAAAAACACATATCACTCCAGGAAGTTATCATTTTCATTTGTGTGTGTTGACATTTAGGCACTGCTCTATCAAATTACAAATACACAATAAAAGGCCACTATCAGCATGTAAAAGTAAATCTCATGCATCTGACAGACTCCCTCTGTTTACCCTCACCCTAGTCCACACCTCCTATGATCTTGATGTTTTTATATACTAGCTGTATGAGAATACACTATTTTGAATTTCTACATTTGTTACTCCATGTAGTGTTATGTCAATCAGGCTTCCTTGTGTTGTTGTAAATGACAGGATTCCTTGCTTTTGAAAAACTGAATAATTAAACTCTCATGAGTACTATCAGAGGGGAGCTATGTAGAAGATGTAGTATAATTTTCACCTACTCAAGGAGATCAGGGAACCTTTCAGCTTCAAGATATATAACATCTCAAAGCTCCTCTTTATTGGAGGAAAAAGGGAAAGGAGAATAGGGAAGAGTTGCAAGAAGTGGGAAAGAGGAGGGCTGATATTGGGATGTAAAGTGAATAAATAAATTAATTAATGAAAAAATTAATTCAGCATGGTTCAAGACAGAGTTAAATGGTAGAGTACTTGATTAGTAAGCGTATACGAGGCCATGCTGTCAATTTCTACTAATGCAGGACTAGTAAAATAATTAATAAAAATTGATAGATAGATGACAGATTATAGATAGATAGATAGATAGATAGATAGATAGATAGATAGATAGATA
>NW_021604713.1:2028608-2053788 GCF_004785775.1 Grammomys surdaster | reverse complement strand
ATAGATAGATAGATAGATAGATAGATAGATAGATAGATAGATAGATAGATGAGAGATAGAGATAGAGAGGGGGGAAAGAGAGAGAAGACAGCAAGGAAGGAAGGAAAGAAAGAAGAAAAGAAAAACAAAAAGAAAAGATGTATCTGTTTCAAGCTGTCCATAGGTGAGCACCAATTTAGTGACTGTAAGGACTATCATGTCACAGTCTGCTTTATTATGTGTCTACTTCAATAAAAGCCATACATGGTGTTCCCAGTGCCAGGTCTCACATTTAAACTATGCAAGTTTCAAAACCATTATCTGAATAAGATAGTAAGCCACAGACAAACAGAAGTTACGAGAAGCTAATCTAAAAATGCTTAGGGAAATACAAGTAGCAAAAGTTAAAACAATTCGATCAGTTCATATACCTAGAAAGACTTCCAAAGTAGGAGTAAATACTTGAATCTCCATTAGTTGTTGTAGTGGAAATAGCATTGATGGCTTCAAATTGCAAAACTTACTCCCTGTAGTTGGAGACGCTGGGAAGAATGAGATTAAGTTACTAGCTAATTCAGTTTCTGGGAAAGCTGCTTTCTGTTTTGAAGTATTGTCCAACTTTTATTTCCACACAGAGACTTGGACTGAAAAGCCCAAGTGTCATTGCTTCCTCTTAGGGACAAAAATTCTATTACGGAGGTTCTACCTCTATGACCTCATCTATACCTGATTTCCTCACAAAGGGCCACCTGCAAATATCTATCAACATCAGAGTTTTTAAATAATAATAAATTATGTTAACAATCATCTATGTTAAATAAGATTTGAAGGAACGCAATAGCAGCAATTTGTCAGGAAAGGTTTGCTAACCTCTGAGCTCTGAGAGGAATACTACAAAAGCACATAGCTGTGTCAACTTTCTAAGACAAAACCAAGGAAAGAAATGCCATTTCCAGGGAGAATGAGGCTACACATAGACTACCGACAAAGATGGATCTGGAAAAGCCAAGTTACATGAGACTGAGCAAGCAGAAAAGAGAGGTGACACATACAATACTGTATTTGTCAGAGATTCCCTCACAACCTTCATAGATGCCTATGTGTTACCATATGTTACCATATGATCTCCATTGTCCTTATTTTGATGTGGAAGTGAATACTGGTCAGCTGAGGAAGGCAGCTGCTATATATATTGATTCTGTGGAAGAGAAAAATTACTGGATCTTTTTGCAGTTGCTTATATTCCCATTAAAACTAAGCAGAGCCGATAAGGTCATTGGATGTATTATAATTCATGAGGTCAAAATTGACAGCTGTACCATATTTTTTAAAACTCTAAAAATACTGTAGGTCAAAAGGACAGTCCTTTTGGCTAAGCTGGAGAAAGCATATTTCTTTTCTGAAAGACAAGAAGTGAATACTTCAGTATCTACTGCTATCTGTACTTCTGCCAGCACTGTAAAAGACAGCATCCTGTAATAAAGCAATGAAAGCAGTAGGTGCCTATGGGTGACTCCATCACCACATAGGCTATGGAAAAACACACACACACAAAATGGAGCAGTACACTTCCACAACCAAAGCAAAACAAGTTTGAGATTTTCAAAACATAAAGCCACTAGAAATCTCTATTCCATTTCATGGCAGTCCTCATTAGCAGCATGTAATTACAACAGAAGCTATTGTCATTGGGCATTGCTTGATTGGAGGCTGAGGTTCAAAAACTTGAAACGGTTAGAATTAGAGAAGCTCTTCTCACTAATATACTTTCTTTTTAACGGGAGCTTTAATGATCTCAGACTCATGTCTATTTCTGAAATAAACAACAACAAATGATTTACCTTTCTCCTCTTACCATTAGAATATTTTAACAAAAAGCAAGGAGTGTTTATGATGCAGATCGAGAAGCACTTTTTGCCATTAATAGGAACAAGTCCATCAAGGTCAGTAGGCTTGTTTCCCATAAGCCTAAGAGCAAGGGGGAGAGGCAGATGCTGAAGATGGTACTCTAGCCTCCCTTCAGCTCCAAAGACCCAGAACACTCTGCTGCAAATGATTTTCTCTGTTTAATAAGCACACCACGTGCAAATGTACTAAACACATAAGTATAATGGTCATAATTACTGGGTTCAATGTCAAGCACCCTTTAAATCTACTGATTCAATCAATTTGAGATTGTAAACCTTTTTTATTATGGCCCCTGTAGGAAGAAGGAAACACAAATGAGGGGAAAGCTGTACTTTTTACTTGAAGGAAATGAAATCTATTATTTACATTAATTACATTAATGTAATTTCCAAGAGTCCTAGTGTAATCTAGCATTTTCTCATTAAGAATAAAACCATCCCTCCACACGACCATCTTTTTGTTTAAACCACAGTATCAACATATTGTGGTTTCTTGTGCATAGACTCAGGTCCATGAACAAAGTGTGATTGGTATACATTTTCAATTTTTCATGCTAAAATAATCCATATCTATCATTCTGGGGGGTTATAATTCTGAACCAACAAGATTTCCTTCAACTTTTGCTCAAATGTAAAGAAACCTTTGGCTTCAGCCAAATTAAGCTCGCTATCAATTTGGAATTAAATCACAAGGGCTTTCGCAGAGAATCAATGATAAGGCAGTGTCAGCAAAAACAAAAAAACAGCAAACAAACAAAAAAGCAATGTGACATTTGTGATGACTTTTTCATTGTCCACCCAAGGGGTTTTTAATTTTAGAGGAAAAATTATGTTACATTGTTCAAGAAATTAATTTACTCTTTTTACAGTTAAAATATAAGTCACCAGCATCAAATAAGGGAACATCTAAATGAGGGGAGAGGGACAAGGACAATTATTTTGAAAGAGATGAAAATCTGATCGGAATAGATGCCATGAGTATGGCATTGGCCCAAAGAAAAGAGTGTGATGCAAATAGAAGAAAGGAGGATAGGACATTTGATTTATTTTTAATTGTTTTCCTGGTTGTGTGTGGGGGGGATGGCATTCTTAGTGAATTCTGCGTGTTCTGTACCATGATGATGCTGGCAGAGATATTTAACGATGACAAGAAATTTACTTATTTTATTTATAAATAAAAGGTATGTGTTAAAAGCTAGCTATGTGCGGGTTTTATGCTATTGGCTATAAGTCTGGCAAAACAGGCCAGACTCTCTTATCTGAAGGTCAGATTGCAGAGGATCTTACACAACAAGAGACTCTCACTTCTACACCTGCATGTTTCATTGTTAGCCTGAAGTATTGTCACTGAAATTGTCGTTCTCTTACAAAATAACTTTTCCTGTGTTGCCTTTTCTTATTGGAAAAACGATACAAACATGGCTTAATGCAACAAAACGTACATCTCTGATGCTGATTCTGTCTTACAACCACAAGCACATAAACCTGATTCATGAAAAGGGTATTACAAAGTATTCCGAGTTCAATACTCACTACTCTGGATATATGGGTCTGTGGATGTTACAGTACACATGTGGTCATGGGACTGATGCTATGACAAGGACCCGGAACAGTCCACCAACCTTAAACGCTTTTACATATATACCTTTATATTCAAAAACTTTCTCATTCTGACCTCACTAGAAACCTCTGATCTACCAGTAACTTCTCTTTTCTGGTCCAGAAATTTGTAAGTGGGATCACATGATAAGCAAACTTTGAGACTGCATAATTTGACTTGACCTAAAGACAATGATCTATTCCTTTTTTAACACCTTTAATAGATTTTTAATCAAAATATAATTACAACACTTTCCACCTTCCCATTTTCCCCATTCTGCCCCTCCCAAGTACTCTCTCTTTAGCCCCTCTGATGTCCCCTCTCACATTAATAGCCTTTTTGTCTTTTATTATTATGCAAAAGTATATAAATATATCATTTTCTTCTTCTGTTTCTTTGTTTTTTCTGTGTATATTGTTTCAGAGATGACCACTCTGTACCAGATAACCAATAAGAAGACTTATTCTTTGGTGAGGCTATTTTGCTCTCTCCCATTCCTTTTTTATTTTAATTTCAGAGGAAGATTTCGTAATCTAGAGAGTCACTGCTAACTCACCCATCTATTCATTAATGGGTGTTTTGTGGCTTCAAGATTAAAGCAATTATGAAGAATGATGATCAGAGCCTTTTTTTTTTATAGAGTATCTGAATAAAGGTAGATTTCAGTTCTATGGTGTGGGTACACAAGAAGCAGACTGGACAAACACAGGGTGGATGTTTCACTTCATGATATGTCAAAACACTCTCTAGAGTAGATTTACGATTTTTCATTTTTACACTTATATGGAAAAATTCTAGTTGTTCTGTAAGTTTGCAAGCACATGATACTATCTTTTAATTAGAATCCATATTCTACATATTTTTCATTGTGGATCTGTGTTTTAGTTTCTATCTACTTCAGAAAGTAGTTTTTCAGATGCAAGTTGGGTAAGGCATCAAGCATAGCAGTATGTCATTTGGAGTCATTTTATATTGCAGAGCACAGTTTTATAATGTGCTCTTTCTTTCCATCTTTATCTCTCTCTCTCTCTCTCTCTCTCTCTCTTTCTTTCTTTCTTTCTTTCTTTCTTTCTCTCTCTCTTTCTTTCTTTCTTTCTTCCTCCCTTCCTTCTTCCTTCCTTTCTGTTCCTTCCTTTCTTCCTTTCTTTCTTTTTTCTAGAAAGACAGGGTTTCACTATGTAGCTTTGGCTGGCCTGGATTTCACTCTGTAGAACAGGCTGGCCTCAAACTAAGAAAGCTCTGCGTATCTCTGCATCCCAAATTCTGGGAATAAAGGCATGTGCCACCATCTCTCACTTCAATAATACTACCTAAAGGATGGATATACATGTCTTTGTAACTCATTGTTTGTAAATATGCTTTGGTTGTTCTAACTTTTCTGATTGTCCACACAACCTTAAGAACTAGTATTCTATGTCAAAAAGTTGTCTTGCAATTTTTATCCGAATTTTGTTAGAATTACAGATCCATTCAGCAAAACTGACATTCCATTGAAACTTTCAGCAAATCAAAAAGGAAGTATCTGTCCAGTTATATAGACCAAGTTTTATTTCATTCATTGAGATTCAGATATTTTCAGCACACTCTACATATAGGTAGCTATGTGATTACCCAAACCTTTGACTCTTGTTCAAAGCTATTGTAAATCACATTGTTATTTTACTTTCAATCTTCAATTGTTTACTGCTAAAACATAGACTTATACTTGATATTTGTAGTAATCTTGTGACATAAACTATATTGTCATTTATTCTGCATTTGTAAATGCTAGAGTACTTTGTACATAGACAGTCGTACTGTCTGTGAGTAAGGATAATATTACTTTTGCATTTGAGTGCATAGCTTTATTTCATTTTCTTGTTTAATTGTATTAACTAGGACTTCAAAGAGGATTTAAATACTGAAAACACACATTCCCCTCTGACTCCTCAATTAAAAAATTACGTTAAAATTGTTATCTATCAGTTTCCAAGGATTGCCTTGAATCTGTGATCCTGGTAACTCTCCCTATGTAATATTGTTATTATAGGCAAAAACTACTATGCATACTCTGTGGTGGTTTGAATAAGAATGATCCCGTGAGCTCAAGTATTTGAACAGCCTGATTACCAAGGAATGGAACTATTTGAAAGGATTACAAGGATTAAGAGGTATGTCCTTGTTGAGGCAGTTCTGACATTGTTAGAGGAATTGTGTGACAGAGGGTAGCCTTTGAAGTTTCAAAACCCCACTCTAGGCCTGGTTTCCACTCTCTTTCTCAGCCTACAGATCAGGATATAGCTCTCAGCTACTTTAGCACCATGCTCATCTGAATGTCTACTTGCCATCTGCTAGGATGATAATGGACTAACCTCTGAACCTGTGAGCAAGCCCTCAGTTAAATGCTTTCCTTTGTAAGAATTGCTTTGGTCATGGACACAGCAGTAGAACAGTTACTAAAAAATACCTTTTGAAAGAAAATTCATGAGTTTTTGCCACTAAGGATGACAGAAACCACACATTTTTATAAGTATTTTTTCCAAGATTGAAATTGATAAAGAGAAGCAAAACCAAGACACTATTTAGAAAATTGTTAAAGACGAAATTTGACAACACAGAGTAAAGTGTGTCAGGCACTAGCGGTTCGTGTTAGTGCTGATAGCAGATAATAGGGTTGATGGGGGTTGGTCTAGATAGCAATGGATTGGGGCTGCTGTCTATGAAAGCCAGCAATCAGAGTAAAGAAGGGGGGGATAACACACACATACACACACACAAATACACACACATAAATACACACACATGCACACACACATAGACACATTGAGTGGCTGAAGCAAAAGCAGGCTCCAGTGTTTTATTATTTTTCTTAACTCTTTTCATATCCCTTAATGCAAAGTTTTTTCTATGTAAGAAAATTATATCATAGCTACAGGTTACACATCTTCTTTAAAAAAAATTACTACAAAAACATATTCTTTAAAAACAGATTAAAATCATTTTACAAAAGGAAACTGCAACAAGATTATTGATTTGTATTCCTTCTTCAAAACTTCATACCTAACTAAACATTTCTCATCTATTTTTCTCTCTCTAAGTTCATTGTAACCCCAAAGCCATAATTCTGTTGTCATAGATTAACGAAGTTTAAGCAGGCAGTTTATAGTAGCAAGCTTTTCCCTATGCTTGTCTTGACGATGTGTATTTACTAAGAAACAGGTCATCTGTCCTATGTCTTATTTTGAAGTCTTGATCAGCTAGTCTGGTTAATTATCTGTTCCCTATTTTATACTCATAATAGACTTAACTCTTTGTTCATAGCCTTTCTGTTTCATGGGGCACACTGAAAACCTGTTACTTCATAATTAGATCAAAAGACCAAGGAACTCAGTCCCAACCTAGACTAAATGCTCTCTTTGATTATTAAATTATCTCACATCTATTTCTCTTGCTACTACAATTACATGTTTGCAATGCATAAACTTGTACACTCATTGTACTCCTCTCACTAACTCATGTAGTTCTTGCCATTCTATGAGGAAGGGGCACATTCTAGTCTTGTTTCTAACTTGAAGCTCTCTATCAACTACCCTAACTTCCCCACATTATTTAAATCAAACTAACTTCCTATAACTACCTAAATCAAATTAGTAATTTCATAAAGTCACTAATTCTTCTAAAGAGCATTATCTCAAGAAAGTTCAAGTTGATATGCAGTATACTTGCCCAACAGAGTATGGGAAGTAATCACACCAGGATATAGGCAGTGAGGATCTCCAAGTATCCACTCATACCAAGCCAAATAAATAAAGAATATGGCAATGACAAACATGAGAAGGCACATCAGTAGCAAGTAGCAATCCTGAGACAAAGTCTATGGGTGGGGTTATGCCTTTCCAGAGTATAAACCATCATAGCCAAAGAGAAAGTGGCCTCTATCCAGGAAATTCACTTGTCCACTGTACCATTTTCTGTATGACACCCATCAGAATATATTTGTAATGTATACAGCCAAAAAGAAATTAATAAAAACTATGAAGAATTTGTCCTAGATGGATGTTAAGATCATTCTTACTCTTGTCCCTTTTATAGGACTTGAGTAATGATCTGAGCACACCTAGGACAAGTGGCTCTCAATCAACTGAAACTCTAACTCTGTGAGATCTGATGCCTTTATCACCTTTCCACACGTGTAAACACTTATGTGGACAAATACAAACATAAATAACAATAATGTATTTTTACAATGAGAAAATATAGGATTCAAATTTTAAGTTCTCCAAATTATAGATAAAGGCAATATTCAAAAAGAAACTCACACAGAAGAGGCTAGATATTAAAAAAAAAACACTTAAGCAGATACTGAATCTCAATAGTGTTAAAGTCTAGCAAAGTTTTTGCTATGTATACAATTTTATATTCCTGAAATCACCTTCTTTATAATTACATTTTTTGGTAGAAGAGAGTTTCTTGGGGAAGTCAACTAAAAATTCACACAATGTTTTGATGTTTCAGTTTTGAATAACAATGTGACTGAGTTTAAGTTATATATAAATTTTAAAATATTTCTATTCATGAAAAATAATTGAATCTTAAACTACCTATTAATTAATATTTTTATGACTTCTAAGCACTTTCTGATTCAAAGTTTTGAAATATCTACAGGAGATGAAATAACAAGAACAGGAAGGTCTGTCTCCTGACATTAGGAAAAGGAAAAACCCAGATAGAAAAAGTCAATTTTAACCATACAGTTACGTTTTCTGTTTTATATACTTTGTCTCAATATGATCATGGGACATCTCCCTTGTTAGTCTCTTTTAGTAATAAATATTCTGTAACCTTGACTTTTCTTATCAACAAAGGAAAATATTTTTATACTCTGAGAATTTACTATCAACATAAGCCTAAAGTATATTTGGTTTGATTCAGAGTTTTCCTTTAATTTAAACTGAGTAATTTCAAAAGATAAAATTTTCTTACTCCATTTACTATCTGAAAGTTTGACTTTCATTGCTTATTTGCATATGTGTTGTCATTGTCCAAGTGCAATGAAGTGTGGCATGGTTATGCAAACTTATAACTCTAGAGCTCAGAAAATTCAAGGCTGTTTCAGAGACAACGAAAATGGAAGAAGATCAAGTGGGCTGCAACTATGAGAAATCACTTTGTCCATGAATATTAGCAAATACAAAAAAAATTCTCTCAAGTATTAGCAACTATATGAGGGAAGTTACTTTGCATACAGCTATACAAAACAATGTAGAAATATCCTCTTTAATTGTATATCTATCTATCTTTAGGACCTCAAAACCATTTAGGTAGATAGGATGAATTTAGAGTGAGAACCTTGACCAGCAAGCCCGAGTTCCCACTTTAATTCTAATTCTTAGGTATTGTGGGAGGTCACGGGTAATAAAGAATCCAGTTTGGAGGTATGAAAGTAATACTTCACTGCAGAATCATGCAATTTACATTCTGTTCAGTGATTGGATTCGTTATGTTGTTATCGATGCTTAAAAAACCCACAAGATAATTGTTTATGAAGCATTTGTTCTTGTTGTTTCTCATACTTTTAAAAGCTGTAATTCTTCCAAATGTTCATAAAATCATTTCAATATTACTAATAATGTAACTCAGAGAAGAGCTTGGCTCCATAGGTGGACACCAGAACCAGGTGTGGTCCAAGTCCCAAGCTCTTGCTTTGTTCAGTGCACCATCGTGTTTTGTTACCATGACAACTAAATTTTGCTATAACCTCCACCCAAGAATCAGGGAAGCCAATTATTCCTAGTGTAGAATTACAATGCCATAGTCAACTTCATATCTTTCACTTTCATTTTCTTTCACATCCAGGTTGTTATTAGCAACAAGTTGTTGTGATGTGAAATAAATGAGATGGAACACACCCCCAACTATTCCTCCATGCCCTTCTCTGCTCCTTGAATAATATAACTCTGGATACCTAACATGAACTCTTTGAATCTAATGATTATTTGACAGTTGCCCTTTGACTTTCATTACATACTTCCAAGAAACTTGTGATCATTTCATTCATATTTGCAAATGTAATCTTTTTTCATTTAATGAAAATTCACCTTAGCCCTTTGCAGGATTATAGGTTTAGGAGTATTGAAACCATTCTCTCTCGGTAAAGCAACAAATATTAAAACGCAATTCAGTCCAGCACTCATGGTTTTACCGAGCCAGTTCACAACTTTCTTCAGGACTTTTGAGAAAAAACAAAACAAAACCAGGAGTTCAGGATGCTGTGGCAGCTGGTTGTGTATGATTTTCTTCAGCTCCCAGGCTGGGGACTATCCACAGAAAAATCAGTCTCAGCACAGGCATACACTTTATTCACTGCTTGTTCAAGCCTAAAATCTGAGAACAGCTGCAGGTGGGTTGGACAGAGAAATGCGGCAATCCTCTTTGCAGCAGTTAAGTAACCAGGCAACTTTATGTATTTAATTTACAGAGTCCCTGCTGTTGCTTGCCTCAGGACTGATGCTCAGACACAGACACCCAACACACACACAGCCTGGCTTGCCAGCTGGAGCAATTTGCTTCCACCTGACCCCTCCAGCCAGGTTGATGTTCAGTTGGCTTAGCCCCAATGGCAACAGACACATTGTCTTAAGGAATCAATCAGAATTGTTAACCTGTGTTAATGCATCTGTTTGAGCTGCACTGGCTCATTCAGCTAGGGACAACGGAATCCCCTACAAGTGTATTCAGATGTTACTTAAGCTCTGAGTTAAGGGAAAGTTATGGTAAGGAGTCAGAGAACCCCAGGGCATGCCTCTAAAAATTTTGTGGGGTGTTTTTATATTTTAAATGAGCCAAGCAATCAAATCACCATTTAAATATTCAAATTTAGTGTTATGTCAGAGGGTAGGGTGCAGACATGAAGGTATATATATGTATAACTCATACGACAGTTAAAAATAATACACTTAATTTAAACACTTAAAGTCATTTTCAGTTTGGGGACTAGGTTACTTAGATCATAAGCAGATGAGGCATTTTCTCAAATTCACTGTACATTAAAAGTATAGCTTCTGTACCTATCAAGACTGTGTGAGACTGTGTGTGTGTGTGTGTGTGTGTGTGCGAGAGAGAGAGAGAGAGAGAGAGAGAGAGAGAGAGAGAGAGACAGACAGAGACAGAGAGACAGAGAGACAGAGAGAGAGACAGAGAGACAGACAGAGACAGAGACAGAGAGAGATACAGAGAGACAGAGAGAATCAGACAGAGACAGAGAGGACTTTGTGTTATGTGTTGTGTAGGTTTTGTTTATCATAGAATGGAACACACTGGAAGATACATGTCTAAATGGATGCTAATGAGACCATCATCTACCTGTGTCTCCCGTACAGTACCTTGCTCCTGGCATCACCCCTGGATGCCTTAGTAGCCTAGGAAGGTAGACCACTGTGCGTTCTCAATAAGCAGTGAGTGAAGGATGAAATGTCAAAATGGCGAAGCTTCTGATAAACCTTTAAATTGAAAATAGAGAATATATCTTCCAGATACCAATCTATCTCCTTTATTTACACAATTAGATATTCTTTCTCATAAACTACTGAACATTTGTTCATTTTGTGCTTTTCATAAAATTCTATTTTTAATGATACCTACTTGTCAAAACAATATGTAAATCAGTGAAGATTTTACAAATCTTTAAGAAAGCTATGAAAGATGTCTGTTACAGTAACTAACATTCTAGGCCAGCATGAAATTAAACAAATTCTTCAGTCTCAAAAGTTTAATTTCTAATTAATTCATGTTCTAGTCAATAAATATTAAAGCCTACCACTGAATGGATAGTGGTAAATTCTCTTCTAACATGTCAGTGAAACAGAAGTGATAGCTCATACCAATAACCTTAACACTCAGATTGCTCAGGCCAGAGGATCACCATAAATTTGAGGCCAAACTTGGCTATAAAATTCATTAATTCCAGGCTGGGCAAAGTGACAGAGTAAGACACACACACACACAGACACACACACAAACAGACACAGACACATCCCTGAAAGTAAATAGTCAACAATAACTTCTAGCATTTTAAGAAGCCAAGAATTAACAACAAAAATAAGAAAATCATATTTTGATGGCATATATATTTTTTAAAAGAGTGTATATAGCAAGATTAGGAAAAAATGAGTAGTTTGAAGAAGCAGTAGAAATTTTTTTAAAAGGGCATGGTAGGCTACATTGAAATGTGACATTTGAATAAATGAATAAAAGAAGGGTTAAAGTAGGGAACTAAGTGCAGTGGCTGGAAGAGATCATGTTATTGACATGATGGAGGGATAATGAAGAGAATGAAGTGGTATTAACAGGGTGAAAGGCAATATTTAAGAGTAGGCTGAACAGGAACCTGAAAAGGGTGGTTAGCATTATAGGTCAATGTAAAGTCACTGACTTTTTTTTGACCACATTAAATCGCTGCAATAGCTGGCATATAATTTGTATTTGTTTCATGTAGATTGCATGTTCATGTTAAGAATAGACAATGAATAATTATAGAAAGATATAGACTTTAGAGCAAGCTTTAACAATGATATATCAAAAAGGATTAGGTGTAAAAACCTGATATAAGATATGGCTAGATCCTGGTTGCTTTCAAGATAAGCCACCAGGATTTCCTGCTGGATTGAATGTAGAGGATGGGGAATACAGAAGACTAGAGAAGGACCCAGTTCTCTTGATCTTCCACCAGAACCAGATAATAGGATCTGAGTTCTGAAGCTATTATATGCTTTGTTGTAAGAACATAGAAAAATCAAACTAGAAGCTCCCTCTGTGCTGATAGTTTTCATGGTACTAGAAGATATATGCAAGGTATATTGGTGGAAAAAGCCAACAATCTTGTCCAGCCATAAGCTCTGTGAATTCACAAAATGCCAACCTGACACGTAAAATATGACTGATGGTACATTAGTGGCACAGATGTTATGAAGGTATCCAGAAAGTTCCTGATACTTTAGATCTACTCAACAGGAAGAATTCATGTCTACTACTGTAAATCTTGCCAAAAAGTTTCTGTGTTCACAATCCCTGTGAGAGAACTTACACCCATTTTTCTTACTCTATATGGACATGATAATAAACTTTCTTCTAACTTCTTATATATGTTTGTGCTTATAGATTAGTATTATTTTCAGCTTTGCTCAGAGAAGGTATTGCTTTAAATTGGGTAATTGAAATCAAATTTCTGGTTTCTTTGGAGACTCAGTCATGCCATGTGATGTTTAGTTGAAACAGACACCTGAGAATGTGTGTGAAGTTCTGAAAGAATATAAGTATAACCCAACAGATAGTAAATGATGCTCTTGCATTGGTTCACATTGCAACACTTTGCTGGTCTTCCCTGATCTTTGCTTGACATGACTTCAGAGACAATAACTTCTTGTGATATTCTGGCTGCTTCTGTTGACTCATGCAGATTTGGCAGAGCCTCACGTTTCTTCTGCATTGAGCTGCTCCTACTGACTCATGTATGGTGTGTGCCAATTGGACTGGATTTCTGCTACTGCTTAGTGTTTGAAATCACCCCAAAGGACTACTTTTAAACAGGTCCACAATTCCCCCCATTTCCTACATTTCATAACTTTTCTCCTCAGTAGGTGGGCTAGAAGGAAGATTGAAGCATTTAAGAACCCTTATTAAAATATTTTTTTTAAATCTAAACATACCAGTAATAGTTAATAAAGATTTCTAATTGGTGAAATTGTAGAAAATAAATGAATAAACTGCTTAGCCTTAACAGAGACAGTTATATCAATTCTTTTATAGAAAATTGTATAAGAAAGGGTAGACAGTACATAAGAACCTGAAGGGGGTGAACAATTCTGTGAAAAGCTAGATTCAGGACATTAAATGGCTACTGTACTCATGAAATTACTACATCAGTGGCTAACTGAACAAGAGCTACGTAAGACTGATGCCACGAACACTCTGTTTTGTAAGGAAGAGGGGTTCATAATGCCCACCACTCATGGAGAAGCTACAGAAAGTTAGTGGTTATCAAAGAAGAGAACAAACTTCAGTGGTAGCACAGATACATTGCCCTTGATCAAATAAATAACCCACTACCTATGTTCATGCAGGCAAACCTGATTAAACATAGTGGGTTACAAACAAACAAAGATACAAAACTAAAACTGGCATTTTCTGAGAAGAAAGGGTTTAGTAGGGAAATTCACAAGAAAATATAATGGGGAGAATATGCTCAAAGTTGCATATATGTATAAATGAAATGTGTGTGTGTGTGTGCTTGTGTGTGTGCATCTGTGTGTGTGTGTGTGTGTGTGTGTGTGTGTATGTATGTACATATGAATGAAATTTTGGAAGAAAGAGTCAGCAAGTAGAATTAGAAAAATATATGTAAAGGAATTGTTCAGTCATAACTGGGCATAAAAAATTGACTAGAGATATTAATAAAGAGTTCAAAAGATGAAAAGAAATATATATAACTTAAGTGTTTTGGAAGGATAGTATAGAGATATTAATAAAAAGTTCATAAGATGGAAAGAAATATATATGGCTAAAGTGTTTCAGAAGGACAGGATCATCATGAAATAATACAGAAACAATTGTCGAGAAAGTAAGTCAAGACATCATTGAATAGGATATATGTACTAGGCATATATGGAAATATTAACTCATCAGATAGACATGCAAATGTGGAACCAGTGAAGATGCCAACAGTCTACTTCTGGGGTCAATAATGTGGCAGACATTATGGGTGTGTTGGAGTGTGATAGATGCCCACAATTGCAGAAGTAAAGGGTTAGGACTAATGATCATTGCTCTAATAAGCCAGAAGAATCTGTAAAGACTGAACATCCACATAATGTATATTGTTAGCTCTTGTTGACCTTTTTAAAAAAGTTTGTTACCCGCCACCACCCCCAGCTCCATATTGATTAGAATCTATCTTTTCTGTATGTTTCCATCCTTACTCATTCTGTCATTCAAATCTCTACTGCAATGTGTCTGCTAGCCACTTCTTTTCTCTAGGGTTCATAAATTACTGATTGAGTTAAATACTACTCCCAGGTTAATATGTTAAACATATTCGATAGTAGTGAATGTGAACAAAGATTCTCAATGTTTTAAGGAATCATTCCCTCTGGGACTTCAGGTATATTGGCAGAATTACTATTAGTGACATGCATTTTATACAACTCAAATGGCCAATTCTGTTTCAGGGGACTCTTTGAGAAGGTAAAAATCATTCTTAATATACATCCTCAAGCCTGTAAGCCTCCACAAAGACAAATCCTTGAAAATCTTATTCAGATACACAGAGTGATTCTTCCTATATCATTTTATTTTCTAAATAGAGATCTTTGAAATTTTAAGTTCTGTGCAGTGGGATTTGATCATATTCACCACCTGTAACTTTATCTACCAAACTTTGTAAGATTAAAAAGAAAAATTAGACTCAAGATCAATTAGTACTGTTCAAAATATTCTAGGATATGTGGTCTTCTACTGTGTGTTCCACTTACCAATGGCTACACTCTTAGAAAAGAATGACCCTTTCTCAGTAGCTAACAAATGCCAATTATTTCATGGCTGTGAGTGGGATTATGTGTCCAGCTCTCCTTTTCATGCTAGGATGTGGTCTGCCTGGGCATGCACAGGTGTTATCCATGCACTCATAAGTTGATCAGTTTTCCCTGCTGCATCAGAAAGTGTTTTCCTGTAATCACTCACTAATTCCGACTCTTATGCTCCCCCCCCCAATAATTCTTATTTGGGAGAATAGCATACATGTTTTTTACTTGAGAGCATTCTACATGCTCTGCATGTCTACCTTTTGGTTACTTTTTATTTCTGTATTAATCATCATCTACTGCAAATAGAAGATACTTAATGATCTACATAGACTAGACTCTCTTACCCCAATAGCTTACTTTGTGAGTCCAATTGGCCATCTTAGTTTGATGTAATGAAAACTTCATCATAGTTAATAGATTTTTCACTTAGTGAAAATTCTCGACCCTATTCCTTTTTGTCTACCAGCTCGATTCCTTTTTGGTTACTATGGGTCTACTGCTTTATTTTTTACAAATGAGTGAAACACATGGATTTGCCTTTCTGTGCCTGGCTTACTCACTTCACCTGATATTCTCCACTACTATTCATATTTTTTAAAGAGACATTCTTTTTATGGCTGAATAGCATCCACTGGGTATCTACACTACATTCTTTTATGCTCTCAACTGTTGATGGACAACTTGGTTGATTTCCTATCATGGCTGTGATGAATTGTGCTTAAATAAATGCAAGCATGTATTCACCTTTGAGATAAAATAGCTTCATTTCTTTTGAATATATACCAAGTTGTAGAAATTGCATAAAAATTTGAAGTCTCCTTGTATAAATGTCTTCGTTGTGTCTTTTACAGTCTTGTAATCAGTTCTTAACCCTGGTTATTATGGCTGTTTCTACCAGTGTTCCCAACTGGCTCACTATTCCAACTTCATTTGGTTTTTCTGTGAGATTGGAAACTCCAGAAAATAAAGGGTTTATCAAAGATAAGTACAGGAAGCAGGCACTGATTTAGTACTTGAAAAACACTTTGGGGAAAAAGGCTATGATCTTCAAGGTATGTAATTTTTGTTTGCTGTACTGGGCTATAAGGAACACTTTCACTTCTCCCACACTGCTGTCATTCTCAAGACAGTTGCAATCTGAAAGGAAATGTTATTGTGTTCATGTCTACACTGCTTAAAACATTAATGATCTCACCTTACAGGTTCACATGCTATTGAAATTGCACAAACTCATAAGTAGTTTATATATGTGGTACCGATTTTACCCCATGTAAATATGCAAAAAGGATTTATATTCAATGGAAATAGCAGCTCAGATATTAAGTTGCTGTCTTTTCTTAAGCTAGTAGTTCTGATATCATATTCTCTCAAGATTCAGGGCAATTACAATCCACCAGTAAGCCGGGAGTTAGGTTAAAGGTCTGAGACGCTGCAGTAGATTGTGTTGCTATACATTTATAAGTTAGAATTATTATATGCATCTTTGATAGGGTCTTTAAAAATGTAATATGTTAATTGGGAAGAAATGACACACATTGTATTTACATGAAATGGTACACAGAGTATTTACATGATGAAAATGTATGCTGTCCCATGTCTTACTTCTCTTTCTTTATCTACCTTTATTTTCTTTTAAAGATGAAAAATGAAGGCCCAAAACACAAGTTTCCTAGATGGGACTCACCTCTCCTTTATCTCTGTTTTTACTACTTAACTAGTTACAGAGACAATGACTGGAGACAAAAACTCTTTTAACATCTGTCAGTTTCGGCCTCCTCAACTATAGAATCTGATCTTTAAATGTTGAAAATTTCTTGCTTGAAATGATAACTAAATGTCAGGATACATTAAAAAATATTTCATACGCTATGAAAAAGCTCTTAAGAGCTATGTTAGCTGGAGGAGAGGATAAATGTGTAGGGAATGCGAAGAAGTGTATTTGTATCTGAGACTCAAGGTAGATACAATCTATTTTCAGAAACAAGATTTTTCTATGAGACACAATAGGTGAACACACCAAATATAAAACAAGCAGTCAATGGAGGACTCATGTGGTGCAGAATGTTAACTGCTTTAGGACTTGAGAGAAGGCAGACATGTGAACTGAATAAATTAAAAAGGATTTTAGAAACATACTTCACCTATTTTATCTTGAAACCCTCACAATTCTCACTTCTATATAAAGCCAATGCCTTCGGTCGGGGTCAGAGGATGAATAGAGAAGCTGCATGGGAATCACAAACATCATCATTTTTACTAGAACTCTAGGTGCTTTCTGGTGAAGCCATGTATGATTCTCAAAGAGGCTTCTGGTAACAAATGTGACTTCAACCTTCTTCTTGTCTTTAGTAATGGGCAAATAGAAGAACGAGTTCTCTAGAGTTTTCTGGTATGGTAAGGATACTATTACATTTTGTAATTGTTCCTTATGAGCAGCATAGAGTTTCATACCCGCAAATCTATATGTGAATTTTAATATTATGGGCATTCATTCTGATTTCAGACATATATGTCCAGGGGACAGTTTGCATAAGTTCAGCAATCTTTTTTTTTTCAAAGCAAAGTATTATATTAGCAGATGAAAATATAAAAATGGAAGCTTATTTCTCTCCAAAAGAGATTTTTTAGGTCTAATAAGTGTAAAATAAAAGTTTTCTTTTGGGAAAATTGTTGGTTCTATTATAATATATTTGGTCGTTCAATAGATGAAAATGTCAAAGGCAAAAAGTTTTGACTCATCTATGTTTTAAATCTTTATCCTTATTTGATAAGAAACATAGTTCTTGAATGCTAAAATAAGAGGATAGTCTAGAAAACTAAACTGTTAGACACATGGTGAGACATGGTTGATTGTATTTTCTAGTTATTGGCATTGGAAAATTAAGGTATTCTCTTTCTCTCCTAGATTTTGAGTCAACAATGAAATAAGAGACAAGCAATAGAAAGATGAATGAAAGCAGTATCATTGTCACTGGCAAAGGTGCTTAAACAGCCTTACTTTTATATAAAAAAAGAACATGTAGGCAAATGAAGAGAAATTGGGAGAGACCATTTCATATATTTTCTCTTGGTCTCTAGGACAGAGTGGGTGTGTGAAAAGTCTGTTAACTATAGGAATATTAGCAATCATTTTGTATATTGAGCTTTCTGTAACGGAAAGATGGGCCTGTACTCTCATGAGAAGCTATTAAGGTGATACCTTAGTTTAAGGGGCCAAGGGCAAAGATGTGGAACCATAGGAGTTGTCAGTGGGAAAGGAAAGGGATTCAGTTTCTGCCTACAGGTAGTCCTTTCTTAATAACCTGAGATTCAGTCTTCAGTCTTGCTCTCTGTGAAATTGCAAACACTGGTTTGCTCTGAATCTATTCATAATTCTTTGTCTTTTGTGCTGTGACTTTAAAGAAAGACTCCTTCGTTCCATTTATGTTGCCCTTCTTCTTTAATTATGTATGACATTGCTTCTGTTTTCTTTCCTTCCTGTATCACTCTGCCCTTCCTCCCTCTCTCCTTCACTTCCTCTGTTTCTCCAACCCTCCCTGACTCCCTTCCTCCCTATCTATCTCTTCTTTTCTGCCTCCCTGACTTTGATCTTTCAGGCCATTGTTCATTTTGCATGTTCACTGTAGCAGAGAAAAACTCTGTCACATAAGCATCATTTTGACATGATCCTATCCATAATCCCACATATCATGTATGTTGAAAGGAAATGGTGATGCATTTTAACTCAGAATCAATGTCATTGTTTTATGCAAGGAGCTGTTCCAGTAAACAAAATCCTCCACGCCTTGGGAAAGCAAGATCTTTCTTCATCTCTTCATTCCTAAGTATCCAAATGCATAATGTCCTACATTTGGGCAAGGCATTTTCCCCTGACTTCTTCATAGCAATCACTTTGTGCTTTGAAGCATGAGATTCAATTACCCATATCATTGTCTTGGCTTGCATAGCTACAACCATTATTAATGATCATAAAATTACCTACTTATTTGATATAAATTCAGCTACAGTATGCAGTTTCAACCATACATCAACCATATTTATACATACATACATATATTTTTTAACATAGGTTTATCCTAGGAAATAAAATCCCCTAACAAAATTTACATTCTGTTTAAGACAAAGTTGAAAAATAAAAGTGCAAAAAATATGTGACTCTAAGTAGCCAAGCAACTAAGCAAATTGGACAAATGGTTCTGAGAGAAAAATGAAGTGATGTTAAATAAATAATAGGCTTGTTATCTCTAATACATATTTATCTCTATCTTTATTTCAAATGATACGTATGTATCATTTGTTTTTAGAACATTTTTTGAACTTTGAATGAATCCATCCTTTTAGGGAATGAGCATAACGTCTTAAATCAGTATTTCAAAACCAAATCAGCAAAAGTGGCATTTTCATGCTGGCATGTGAGTGATGTGTCAGGCAAATCTTGAAATGTCTAGAAGGCTTCATTCCAGGCTGCAGAGAAAGAACTTCCCATCCAGTGAACACATTGCAATATCACTGGTCTCTGTCCATCACACTCAGAGTCTAAGGAACCAGGATAACATCACTGTATCTTACATCATGGAAGTTAAACTTGTAATTTCCATGTTTCAGTGTGTGTTGCTAATAATGAAGTAAAAAATCAGTGATAAAATGTATTTTTCAGTAGGCTAGAGAGATGTCTTGGTAAGTAAGAAAACTGGCTGCTATTTCAGATACAAAATTCAGGTTCAATTCCCAGAATGTGGTAGCTCAGAACCAACCATAACTCGAGTTTTAGGAGAGCCAGATCCCTTCCTCCTCTGTCCTTCATGGGCACCAAGCATGCACATGGTACACAGACTTACATCCAGGCAAAACATCTCTCACACAAAGTAAAATCAAAAAGCATTTTAAAAATTCTTTCAGCATTAGCACATAGAGTTTTATTATATAGAATATGATTAACAATGATTCTTTGATACTATCAAATTCCATAAAAATGTTTAAATTTCAGTCTTCAATGCCAGATTTTGCTTATTAATTAATTCTTAGTTTTTAACTAATAATATTTTGTCTCATTACAGAAAAAATTAATCCTATAAACCTCTATTATTTTATTACTAAAACATTTACTGACTATTGCTTTTAGTGATGATGATTTTTGAACTCAATGTTTTGCTCTAGATTTTTAAAATAAAAATGGGTCAGTTTCCATAGAATTTCGTAAGTTTCATTTTAGCTTTTCATTTCACTGAGTTCTTCCCTCTACATAATTGTATATGCTATATCGTTATTATTTGTTTTTACATATTTCTTATTTTATATCTTGTTCTATATATTTCATGAATGTAGGCTTTATAAAATACTCTATAATATGCTATTTTTATAAATAGGTAGATGATAGTATGAATGGTATGATCCATCATTAGCTAAAATATCTCATATATGGTGATGCGTGTCCATCATGATGTTACAGATTATGGTAATGTGTGTCCACCAGAATGTCACAGACAATAATGATGTGTGTCCATCAGACTGTCGCAGATGATGATGATGTGTATCCATCCCAATGTCAGGCTGCAAGCTTATTTATGGTGCATTTCTCTCTTAGTTACCTTGTAGAAGTTACAAAATAACAATACTCAATATAATACACTCTGTCTTCATTGATTAGCTAGAACCTTTCATAAAGAATTATTCTTCTGTGACTTAGTCACTCAGTGGCTGGATTACACAACACAGCCTGAGTAAAATATTGTATTGACTTACTCTTATTGCTCTTATTTCTTCGTTTTGAAAGAACCAACTGTGCTGTTTAGTTGTCAATTTGGTACAAACCAGAAACCTGGAAAGAGGGAACCTCAACTGAGAAACTAGCTCCATCAGGTTGGTCTCTGGCTGTGTGAACATTTTCATTAATTGCTATTTGATGGAGGACTTAACCTAACTGAGAACAGATAAAGGAAGCAACCCAATGAGCAGGAGTCATCTATGGTCTATGTTTTAGTTCCTTCCCTAGCTCCCTGCCTTGGTTTCTTTTGATGATGAGCTATAACACGAGCATGCACACCCAAATAATTCTTTTCTCTTCCTCTCTTTTCCTTTCTTTTATTTTCCTTTCCTTTCCTTTCCAAGTTGCATATGGTTTATTACAGAAAAAAAAGAAAAAAGAAAAACAAAAAAGAAAAAATGAATAAATAATAGAAAAGTAAATGAGAAAAACCTGCTTCCCTGGCATCTTCCAATATTAAACATTATTACTTCTTAAATTGCTCCATTTTCGTCAGTGAGAATCCTCTTTGTGTTGAGAAAGAAGAGATATTCTTTTTCCAGATCTAGAATCTCTGGAGAAACAGAACTATCAAGGTCAACACCATGCATATTTATTAACTATTTTACTCCCTCATCCTGGCTATTGTCTTTGCCATTTTTAATTTTCCCTAGTATATTTCCTGTATTTTTTCTCCTCCATAGAATATATTAAGAAATATTTAAAGTTAGGCTCAGAGTTCTTTGGCTCTATTTTGAAAATTCATTAATTCAATGGAGATTTTTTATATGTTTAATTAGAAAGGATGAATCACTATGAGTAATAAAAATTGAGGTTTTAAAATATATTTTTGCCTGGCAAAAACACTATGCAGCATTTTCTTCACTGACTACTGTTTTGGTGTTAGTGACCACAAGACTAGCAGAATCTAATGTGTTGGGAAAGGAAGAAAAACTCTAGTCTTTGTGCTCAAAGTTCTAATTGTAAGGCTTACTTCCACGTGGTTCTCACACTCATGAATTTTGGTTATCGGATAAAAAACATCATACATGGAATGCTGGTGTATAATAATATCATATATGGAATAGCAAGTGTCACATCCTTGAGTTGCCAGAAAATCATTCTTCCAGGTCAGCTGCCTCACACTGAAACTTGATGAGAATAATAAATTATTCTCTAAGAATAGACTCAGTTGCACTTCATGTAGCATAATATTAGGTCCCTTCATTAGAACAATAGAATTCCATAACAATAGAATTTCATAATATCAATTGGTGTTCCCTAAATCTGTGTATGGGGTTTTAGGCAGAAGCTCTAAGAACTGAGATAGGAAATTCCACACCTGAAAGTAAGTTGCTTTTTCAATAGTAACAAAGTGTTACCCCTTGAATATGCAAATTGTATAATAAAGTCAATCTGCTATCAGGCGGCTGACTGACCCTCCTGAAGATTGAAATCTAGCATGTTTTGTGGTGACCTCTGCTGTTGCCAGGTTGGCCACTCAGCAATGTAATAAACAGGTTAATTTAGATAAAACATGAATACTTCTCAGCTTGGAGCTCAGGTTCGGTACTGTGTGTGCCTCTTCAATTTTATCATAAAGAACAATGACTATCTTCACAAATTTATACAGGATGATATAGATGACGCTCATTAACTCAGAAAAATTTGCTCTTCCACAGCCAACAGTTCTCTTTTAGGGCCCTATAACAAGCCAGCAGCAATTTCTCAAAATTATAACAATTATCTGCAGAGATTATTAGCAAATTTGAATTCAAAACACTGCTGATATGCAATGTGATTTGCTTATGGGAGCCATCCAAAAATGTCTCCCTCTGTTTCCTCAGTCACTACTGGATATACTACTGATCATAGCTGCTTATTTAAGACACCGTAGACATAGAACAGAGCAGTGTTTCCATTTTAGGGGTTCTGTGTTGAATCAAAAACCTATAGCTTCCCAATTGTTTTTTTTGTTTTGTTTTGTTTAGAAAATAGTGGCAGTAGTATGACTAAAGATATACATACCTCAAATGCAAAACATACTATCAAATATTATCAGTGTTTCCTTGTAATAGGAAAATCCAGACACATCACCAAGTTTGCCCTTTACCGTGAAGAAGCTCTTGTATGCCTGTAGTGAAAGAATTTTGATAATTATTTGAGGAATGTATAAATAACACACACTTCACTTCCCCACAAGCATCCTCATACTAACTCACAGTATTAGTTAACATACTACATTGCAAATGAGACCAAATAACTGAAATGTAAAGATGATACTGTTCCTGAGGTATGCTGAACCTAATCATAAAGATTTATAAAAATAGGAGTCAAAAAGACCCAAGATGCAGGATACAGAATTGATAAGGAATCAATCAATGATTGGGGAGAAATATGGAAAGACCTTAAAGTTCTAAGTTGTGGATAGTATTGATGAACAAAGGGACTATAAAGCTGTGAACACTGGCAATCTTTCAGTGCTGGGCAATAAACCCCCTAGAGTCCTTACAAGAAATTCAACCCTGATGACATAATAATTATTGGACTTCTGACTTTCTCACTTTCTGACTCTATATTTAAGACCCTTTAGCTTATGGCAATTTGCTTCAACCATACTAAGAAACGGATGTCTATGTAATGAATTTTTGTGGAAGTTCTTACCCTCTAAATGCTTAAAAGGAGTAACTAGAGATACTGTTACATATAACTCATAATCTCCATTGATCATAATGAAATTGCTACAACTTGGATCCAGACTCTGTCAAAGGCCTTGATTTTCATAGATACCAGGACATTATTCTATAGTGTATATAAAGGCTTTAGGAGGTATGGTCTAATATTTATCTTCGTAGAATTGGGGGGCATAGAATTGAAGAAGATAGCAGAGCCCCAGTCCCTCCTTTCTCTCTTTTATGTTTTAGTGATCAGGTGAAGGCTTTTCTCCCATGGGCTTCCCACCATGACATGATTTCCCTAAAAAGGCCCCAAAGCAATGAAGCCAAGCAACCATGAACTGCAGCCCCTGACATTCAAGCCACAATAAATCTTTTCTTGTTAGAAATTGATCTTCTATTATTTGTTATCATGACACAAAGGTGATTAACTCAGTGGTTGTAGTTCAGGGAGAACATGCTATTTCATGGACAGAAGTCATGATACTACATGTCATATAGTATTACATAATTGATATTGTTGTGAAGAAAAATAGTAAATAGGCTTTTCTGGCTCTACCCTATGAAATAAAATTACCCCTGTTGGTCTTTTCTAATGGAACAATAAAAAGCACTGGTTGAGAATAACTTGCCCAGTAGAGTGATAGAATGACATCATAGCCATAAAACCACATCTATACCAAAATGTGTAATGACAAATTATTAGATTTACAACAATCTAATATATATATATATATATATATATATATACATATATATATATATATATAATAGTCTATTATAGATTGGAGATTCATGCATTTTCATCCTAGTCCCAGAAGGTAATTTGAAAGAGGTTGTATTACAAATAACTACTTTTTCTAAAATTCAAATCCTTGATTAAGGAAGGGCAAAAGTTCTATAGTTCTTTTAGAGATGATGATGATGTTATGATTTCACTGTCATGGTAGAAGAATACATTACAATGGTCTCCATTTGATCTTTTCTATCTGGGTGGTGTGTGTTTACGGTAGATTTACCGGGACAGTTCTTCAGAGACAGGCTACAGAAAAAATAAGTTAGATACAGATGAAGACTGTTGGCACTCTTTTTTGAGCTATTTTTTTGGGTTCTTAATGCCTCTACCTCCTTTCAACCCTTTTCTTGACCATAATCTCTTGCAATCTCTCAACTCTTGGTAGGAGAGAAGGAAGATTAGAGGAGAAAGGTGACATAGACCTTAAACTTAAACTTTTTCCTGCTGATTAGAGGTACCTGTTCTTGGGGTAAGTCCAATCTTTGTCATCAGAATATACAGCAGTCCAATCAACCATCAATCCAGCAAACAAATGCAACAGCAGGTTGAACTAGCAGCAGTGGGGGCAGCAGTCATCTTGTTCTTCGGAGTGCCTGCAGCCCCTCGCAGGGCTCTAGCATTTATTCCTTCTCCAGAGTACCTAGAATTATACTCTCTGCAGCTGGCAAAAATCATGCCCCTCCAAGGGAATGAGACAATCAATAGCTAATGCAAACTGAAGCAGCCCCATATCCCTCACCTGAGATTAAAACAAAAACATAATTCCATAACATAACTGAAAAACCAAAATTCTCACTACAGAAGATAGAACTAGCTATAGAAGAAGAAGAAGAAGAAGAAGAAGAAGAAGAAGAAGAAGAAGAAGAAGAAGAAGAAGAAGGAGAAGAGGAAGAGGAGGAGGAGGAGGAGGAGGAGGAGGAGGAGG
>NW_021604713.1:2014625-2028208 GCF_004785775.1 Grammomys surdaster | reverse complement strand
GGGAGAGGGAGAGGGAGAGGGAGAGGGAGAGGGAGAGGGAGAGGGAGGAGAGGGAGACGAAGAAGAAGAAGAAGGCAACGACAGGAGATTTGTGCGACTGCGTAAGGGTATCCTGGGTCATGGTGGAGCAGGTGCCTAGAACCCTGAGACTCTACAGATCCTGGATAGGATTCTGCATGAGAACCGGCAGGAGTTCGGTGCCCCCAGAACCCAGGATCCTGAAAAAACAGTCACGGTCTCCATAGAATTACATAGGCCTCAGGCCCTAGGGATTTACATACTAATGAAGGGCAGAGCAAATTAAACATGCCTCCCGAGATCCTCCCCCAATCCTCTCCCTTTCTCCCTCCCCATATAACTCGGGACTGCCCTGAGTTTTTTGGGGGTATGCCTAGATCCATCTATTATCCGCCATGACAATAAACCTTTTTGGAACCAAGGACTTCCTCGTGTTACTGGGGCCTGTTGTCGCCAAGCCCCCCAGGCCACTGGAACTATAGAGTTCCTCTCCTCCCAATGTGGGACCCGCCAAGGTGGCGGAAGCCCCTCCTGGGCCACCGCACCGCTGTGGCTGCTTCTTAAATTTTCCCCACAGAGATTAGAACATATTTTCAAAGTTATGCCAGGATGAGCAATTTAGTCAAACTCAGAGAAAAGTTGTATTGAATCAGTCATCTTGCGTGATCAGATTATAAAGAGGTTAGAAGCTTCCAGGCCTGGGCCTAGAAATAGGTAGGACAGAGAAGGCTATACTCTGGGCTCAGCTCAAGCCAAGTATTCACACAGCTTGGGGATGGCTCTCATCTCATCACTTCATCTGAGAAAATAAAAGGGATATTTGCACTCAGCAATGGAGGTTTGCCCACATCAACTATTTTGAGCCCTCCACTATGTTCAGACTATTTATGACATGTCCAGTCTGCATTGTGCCTCACATCTCTTATCTTGCTCTTTGCAATCATGTCTAATGACAACTCAGATCTAGAATCCTCACTAATTGTGAGAGCTAGTTTGGCAATAGAGAATCCTTGTCCCATTATTGACCTACAATGACTAGATGTCAAGAATTCTTAAAATAAATTCTGCAAGTATTTCTATTATGGCCCTGATGAAGACACTGTCTCCTGGAACCCTTTAGGAAACACAGTGAGGAGGGTGGATCATTTGGTCCTATGTTGAAAACATATTACAGCATTCTGATTTCTCTAAGATCTGGCATTTTAACTGTAGAAGAATACTAGATGTAGGTTTTTATCAATAAGAAACAGTTAAAGAAAGTCTCAGTAACTTTGTTATCATAGCATTCTGAAGCCAGACTATAGCTCAGTGATAGAAAGTTTGCTTAGCATGTACAAGACTATAGGCTCATACATAGCAACACAATAAAAAGAAATAAATGAATGAATAAATAAAATCTATAATTCCTCCATGAGAAACATATACAAAACTTTATTCTTGTTCATAGCTCATTCAGAATCCACTCAAGTTCTTAGGCTACTGGAGCATACATGAGAACCAGTACAGTTTCTGTGCTGGAACCTGTACCTGCTCAAAAGCTACATGTTGAACCCCACTCAGGTTTTGTCAGAATTTGAATTAAGCTGCTTTCCCTCGAAGTGATAGAAGATTTTCATGCAGAGCTTAAAGATGACCAGTGTACCATGCAAGGATCCAGTTCAGAAGAGAGCATCCAATCTTTCAAGAGTGGACATTAAACTCCTCAACCATGAATTAGAAAGATGCCTCTGCTGGAAAAAAAAAAAGCCCCAGTAAGCTCAGAGCTCATTCTTCTCAGCATCACAGAGGTAGTCACACATAAACCCAAAGTTCAGGAAATTTCTCCTTCCAAATAAATGCTACAATTTTAACTAATAAGGTCCTGTGTAACTATCAGTACAGTTCGGGTTATACTGAACTTAGTCATATGCATTTCAGTCCTTAAATTTATTTTCAGAAATCTCAAACATGATTCCTGTTTCTTTCCAGATATTGAGCAGGCAATTAAAAGTTCTGGGCTCATAATTTTCTCAAGTTCTTATCCATATATAAAAGTGGCCAAATGATCCTATGCTGCTCCTTGTTTTCATAGCCATATTCTGGGACATATTTCTGTCCCTATAGGCACCTGACTCTGTATCTTGAAATGTTATAAACTAGAGAGCTGAGTCAGCAGATAATAAATGTCTAGTCTCCAAAGAATTAAAAAAGTACCTACTGCTTTTACTTTTCTTCCCAAATGTTAGGCATATATTTCCTGTGTCTAAGCATATCCTTGGACCATAATGAGAAGAAAGCTCATTATAACACACTTCCATCTTAGCTAAATTGACCAAGCTACCACTCATGATTCTTTCCTGTGTCTGCCCATTCCAGCAGCATGCCAAATCTTGAATATAAATCTCTAGCAAAAACAGACAAACAAAAACCAAACATCAGAAAAACAGCAACAACAACAACAAAACTAGAAAACAACAAAAAAGAACTAGAAAAAAATTTAAATGCATTCCTACACATGTAGGACTATAAAGAAGAAACACTAGTATTTACTTCCTCATCCCTTTCAACATAAAACAAACGATCTCAATTATATTCTAATTCATTAAACTCAAAGAATCTATGCCCTGCTTCAAAAATTGGAAGTCATTGTATCTGAAAATTCCTCTTTTGCAATTTGCATACATATTTCTTCCACTCTCCCTTATACCCTTCAGGCTTCTTTGGCTATCATTTCAGAATGAGCAGCCATTGTTCTATTATGTGTCTTCTTGGATGGATTTTGTTGGTTTTAGTTATTCTGCCTTCCTTTGTGATCTAGCCTTTTTGCTTGAATATGTTGTCATTTTTTTCTGTTCCCATCCAATAATAATAAACTCTCTGACCTCCAGGTCTCAACTTCAGAAAAATGATCCTAATTCAGTAGCCGTTCCACCCATAACTTATAGTATTAAAAAAAGAATTTCTGCAATAGGTTCTAAAAGGTTTAATCTCGCAAGAATAGCAAACATTTTTAAAAAGACAAAAATTTGGCTCTGCTAAGAGTCTTGACAAATTTCATAAGTCAAAGAGCTTGTAGGTCAGAGTCTGTGGCTGTTGACATACCCCAAATGATTGAGTGCATTGTGTTAGTTCAGGGAGGTCAGAGTTTGTGTCTACAGAAGTTCATTAAACTGAGTAGAGCGCAGGAAATAAAACCGTCTCTAAGAAGCCAAAGTACAAAGACCAGGTCAGATGGTCAGAGATAATTATAGTTGAGTGCAGACACTGAGCTGGACCTCAAGAACAAGACTCACACTTACGTTTCACTTTCTACATTGCTCACAATTTGACTCCTAATCAGACAATCACCGTGGAAGAATATGAAGTTATGATTAAGTGTGTCCTGTTGACTAAGGGGTGATCAGGACTAGTATAACCATAGGGCAGCCTGTGGTAAGCCTCATACTCATTTAGCAACCCTTTTGGTTTTCAGAACCAAGCAAGTATGGCAGAAAAAAAAATCTCATATTTATATGTAATATCTTATTTCCAGCCAAAGTAAACTAATTCTTCAACTTGTACATTTAAATTTTGAATAACATGGATCTAAACTCTTTCTAAATTTCTTTATTTTTCTGGTAGTTATCATCCTCTCAATAGTAATCCACATTGCTCCACAAATGTCCATCCATGATGCTCTGTGATGCTGGAAACCTGAGTTCAAATCCAAATTTTGTTACCATGAGACCTTTCCAAAGCTACTTTTCCTCTTCGTGTTTGTATTTTCCCATTACGCTAGTTTGATTATGTCATCTTGACACAAACTAGAACCACCAGGAAAGAGGGATGCTCACTTGAGGAACTTCCTATATCAGTTTAGGCTGTGGGCATGACTGTGGAACATATTTTGTTGCTATGGTTGGACTATGCCAACTCTGGGTGATGCCACCTCTAGACAGATAGTCCTGAGTTGTAAAAGAAAACAATGTGAATGAGCCATGGAGAACAACAACATGAATGGACATGGAGGAAAGTATGAAATACTCCTCTATGATTTCTGCTCAGTCTTGGTCTTTGTACACATGCTTTGAGTTACTGCTTTAGCTTCCCTCAGGGATGTACTGTGATCTAGATATGTAAGCAGAATGATCCATAGGTGTATATGATACAAATATTGATATAGCCCAACTTTTAGCATTATAGGCACACACACACACACACACATACACACACACACACACACACACATACATTTCATACTATGCCTTTTTCTTAAGTAGCAATAACAGATAGACTGGAACACTAGGTCTAAAGGGAAGAAACTCATCAGTGGTACCCCCACTCCCTAGAAGTCAAGTCAACACAGTAGTGCTACTTTTTTAAAGAAAATATTAAAATAAAATTATTTAACATGCTTTGTCTGGTGTTTCTAAGTAGAATTTGCCTCCTTAATGTCCATGATACTCTGTTGGTTCCCACTGGAAAACATTTACGCATAACTGTGAACTGTCATCTATTTTACCACTCTGCTAGTTATAGGCTGAGGCAGATTTAAATCCACAGGAAAGGCTATCTCCATTTTAAGGTATTTACAATCCTAAATAAGTAACTTACAAATGTAATTTATACTCTCAAACTCCCATTTTAAAAATGGAGACATGAATAAGAAATAATCATGAGTAAATACATTCACTAACTTCCTTCTACAGGTATTACAGATACACACAAAAATTATTCTTGTTTGTTACACTACCCAATTCATTCTGATTATATGCTTCTTCTATACTGTTTATTTCTTAAATCAGTATGAAAACTTACAGAGGACAAGACCTTAATAGGCTTGTACTATTCTTCCTCTGAAACAATGAAAAATGGGAAGAGTCACCAATCAACCTTAAACGTTAGTTGAATGAGCAATCACTGAACAGAAGTTAAAAGTCATTTTCTTGTAGTGTTTTAAAATGTTATTGCTAAAGTCAATACTTAGGGAGCTTTCACTATGCTTAAAGGCGAGAGAAAAGATGTTAGTTTATCAGCTCAAGAGAATCTGATCAGCTTTCACAGTGGTTGAGTTAATAAATGAAAAAACAGTTGCATGAATAAATACTGCGTGGTAGATTTTTTTCTCCCAATGGCACATGTAAGAAGTGAGCAAGTTCTACTGCAAACTACAAAACAAGTTCCATAGTCATTCAGGTAAGTTTCTCTAGCTTATAATTAAAACATGATCTGGAGCTGTGCATGAGGGAAGTTGGATTTTTGAACCCATATATGGAATTGTGGGGTTTTTTATATTTATTGTAGAAGTTCTTACATAATAATTCTAAAGCTACTAAAATCATAGCAAACTTTTCTCTCTTCCTGATATATACATATATATGCATATAAATAAAATCAGTCTTTGAGATAAATTGCAGAGAGACAAGTTCTAGATTATGTAAACACCAGTGAGCTCCCAGTGGTAGGATGAAGTCAGGGAATCTGTACAGCAGTCATGTCATTAGAACCCAGCATCAGTGGGAAACTGTCACTCTCATCAGAACATGGATGTTAAGAGTTCTGCCTAGAGAGATGATAAACCCAATTGAGAGATTTAATAAATAAAAATAACTATGGAAAATAGAAGAAAGGGAAATGAAAGTATATATTACAGCATTTTAAGCATGCATTTCGAATAAGAAACAGATGAATGTTGAAACAAACATTCTAGAATATATCCTCTAAGATTTTAACGCTTGTACATAAAATTAGTGGACCATAACCACCATTAAAAAGTAGATGGTAAAATCCTGTTTTATAGAAAGCTTAAGCTTCGGTACTTATAATGTCAGTGGCAGTAGGGACATGGAGTTCCTTTCTACTCTCTCCAACACACATACATGGGTGAAAAACCTGAAAAGCTGCCAGTGATGAAAATGGAAAGTTACTGTGATGAAGAAGAAAAAAAATAACATTTAAAACTATGTTCAATCATAATAACCAGAATTCACATCATAGTTGCAATATTCTTAGTAGATAACCCTTTGGTGCTTGTCTTTGAAGACCTTAAACATACACATCAGAAGAACGGTTTTATAGACCTCTTTAAATTAATTTTACTTTTAAATGCTAATTAATTTTACTTTTTAAAGGTTCTTTTCCCCTTTCCCCTAAAATTCAAGAACCATGAAAAAAATGGGAGGGAACTGTCAATCACAGGTGGTCCCTACCTTTAGAAAGTCCATTGGAAGGGCAATGTGTACTCTGAGACTAGCCAACATCACTGGGAAGTGTGGAAAGCATAGACAGCTGCTGATGAGAGCTAGCTTTTGGGATCAGAGGCTCTCTACGCCTCACATCAACCTTTCAGAGTATGACCCAGTTCAGAGAGAGTGAGCAATACCATTTCATGTGTTACTGTTGTTTAGAGAATGGTGGAAACATCAAGATACTTCTTTCTCATACCAGACATGACTTACTAGTTTAACTTCAGTCCTCATTCAAAACAACAACAACAACAACTACACACACACACACACACATAAACACACACACATACACAATACAGAATCTACTGTTGGAACTTAACTGAGGCATTGACAAGAACAAAACTTTTATGTACAGTCTTAGAAATCCATAAATAGTCTACAAGTTGGAACATATTTCATTTATGAATTTACCCCTGATTATTTGAAAAATAGAGAGAACAGAATTTCCCCACCAGACTTTTTTACCTTGTCTTTGCAAATAGTGAAGTACATTGCAAGTCCACTGAGAATATCTGTTCATCATTCTAAACATCCAAACAAATGGTAGGAAACATGAAGGTTAATTACCCTTGTTGTTCACATAGCATCATAACAGCATTCAGCCATAATTTATGCTTTAAAATATTCACAGAAGGTACCCTACTACCACAAGAAACCATTTTGCCCAGACTGAATATCTCAATAAAAGCAATAGTGTTCCTGTTCTATCTCAGCATTCTATCCAAGGAAGCACAACTAAGGAAATGATAGGTAAATGTGGATACCTTGAAGAAAATACCCAATATTCTAGATCATACCAAAGCAATGAACAAGTCACAGATTCTACTAGTTTTGGCATCAAAGGTTTATATTGCTTCGATGTTTTAGAAGTGGAAATATAATAAACATTTTAGTCACTGGAGGACCAAGGCTAATAGTCTTTGCATTTATATAAACTGTCACCACTTTGCACAAGAGGATACAGTATGGATGTCCTGGCTGTTAATGCATATGTTCAGAAATGATATTATCATTGTTGTTTATTCATCTGTGGACAAAACAAGTCATCATTTGATCATGTTAATTCAGAGACATCAGGAAGCATAGAGAACAGAAAATGTTAGGAGAAAGAAATACAGTATTACCTTCATATAAGAAAGAATAATGGGAAATAATATTATGAGACAGCAGAGAAATGAGGTGAAAATACTTTAAATATTTATGTCATAAAGATTTACTGTCTTTTATGTCGGGTAAGCTCTTACAATTCAGAAAGAATAAAAATTAAAGCAGAACTCCATGTTTCTTAATAGGCATAATCAAATATTCGAGCTCACTAGTAAAACTTGGTGTAAGAGGAGGCAAATTCTGAGCAACTGCCTTGCATTTAGATTTCTGCATGCCATCAGAATTTATCGCTAATCACTAAATATCAATTGTTAGCTCCTCTTTAGAAATAAGTTTTTAGAAAAAAATTTTTAGAAATGAATGAGATTGCTCCCCATTCACTCACAAAATGGTCTCCAGTTGATGTAAATGTTTGGAAAGAATTATCAAGGATGGCCATGCTGGGAAAAGTAATGTCACTGGAGGCTGGCTGTCAGATTTTAGTGCCATTTTCCCTCTGCTTTCTCTCTGTTTCCTGTTTGTGTATCTGGATAGGAGCTCTCCACTGACCTTGATCTGAGAGTTCACATCCAGCTTTCCTGCATGCTGCCATGTTACCTGTTGTGGTGGTGATGTATTTGCATTATTGTAGAACCATAAGCCCCAAATAAAATTTTCTACAAGTTGTTTTAGTCATGGTGTTTTGTAACAATAGAAAAATAGAAAAATAACTAAGACTTCAGATCTCACAACTAAGTAGTTAAGGATTTTGGTTTCAATCTATGTGTATCTGCTTCCATGGCATATATAAACTTATAAATTGTATTTCTTAAATATAAATGTAAATGGTGAATGAAATTTAACACTTTGCCAATTACCAAGGTAGCCATAAGCTAACAGAAGAGCTCTTCCTGCTATCCCTGCTCTGTTCTGTTCTGGTGGGCGGCACTATTGCAGGCCTGATGAAAGAACTAAGTATCATCCACATGTCTCAATAATGTCATGATTCTTGCTATCTCTTTCTCCAAAGAGGAGACTATTACACTAACTTCAATACTACAGTCAAGAGATAAATTACACCCAATTTTATGCTTTCAGTCATACACAAGAACACACATACACACACATACACACACCCACATACTGCATTTCCCAAAAGAACATTCACCTTTTCAAAATTGTACTCACATACACTCAATCACAAGCACCCTCATTTATATTCATTCATACACACCTATGGATGGATTATATGAATTAAATGAAGTTATATAAATTGACTGAATTGAATATTCCAGATTTATCCATCCTAATCTGTATTTGGATCAGGCCCCAACTGTGAGCCGAAATATTCTGTAGTACCACATTCTACAAGCACATGGTGTTTGGCAAGCTATTTGAACATCTCCGTGCTTGATTTTCTGGCTTGTAAGATGGAGATGTTGGCTTACACTCGTTCTCATTTTATCACTAGGTTTAGATTATCACATCCCGTCATCACCAGCATGAAATTTGAAATAAATACACAGACATCAATGCCTGACCCTTACGGTCAAATGTTCTTTGAATCTAGTTTAATTTAACACCATCTCAGTTTTAGATTAGCACCTCTCTTGCAGGACATTTTGTGAATTCCATAAGAAACACTTACCAGAATGCTTGACCCACATTGAGCCAACTAGGAGAATGGATTATGTGTGAATACAGAATTGTCTTTATATCCACTGGGAGATATGACCTCAATAATCATCTACTCAAGACATGTTGTATGAGGGGCTCTTCTTTGAGCAGGCACCATGGGGTTTCCACCCTTCTGGCATCTGTAGCTTTGTAGTAATAATAAAGGTGTGAAAAACATTCACCTTCCTAGAAAATTTCAGTCACAGAAAAGCATCCAGTGAACTATGTCTGCTGCTATGTTCTGAATTCAAAATGACTTTCCTTTAATCAAAATGTAATAAACTCATCCACATCTCTTATATGATTGTTTAAACTTTTCTGAGAATAATAACAGGCAAGAGTTCTACCATAGGTATGAGCACATGGTATGATGCCTTTGGGGCTGGAGCAAACCCCATCCCTTTCCATTAGTTCAGTGTGGTGGAGGATGTTCCTTGAAATAGGTGAATTGGGCCGATTTCTGTGTGCCACAGAATCACAAGGGTGAGAAATCACCTATGAAATACTAAGAAAGTTAAGGAAATTTCACTGGAGAAATCAGAGAATGATTCAATAAGGATGTTCGGAGATTAACCTGAGTTAGCTAGCATAAATAAAACTGAATTTGTAAGCCAAGAAGAAGCCATGGAGGGTGGCATAGACTGCTTTCACAGGTGCCAACTGTGTTACATGCTCCTGGACTTAACTACACAAATGACTTTCAAACTCTAGGAGATAAAAAAAAGTTTAAAGAAAAAAAGATAATGAGATCCCATCCTTATTATCTCTAGGCCCCTAATGCGATTGTCATTCAGTGAAGGACTATGCCTCATGGCATTTTTTTTTTTATCCTCTCTCTCTTCTAACATTCTGTACAATATAGCGCATAGATTGATTTGGGATTTCCACTGATCCCTGATAGTGATACATTTAATTTTAAAGAGGCTGTTAGTATGGGCTAATGAATCAAATTGAGAATCTTTTATGAATATATGTGTCCAACAGGAAGGGGCATAGGTCCCTCATCCAGTTCTGTTTACTGCTGTGATAAGTGGGATTTCCATTCTCCTTGTCAGTTTCTTTTTAAAATTTTTTTTCTTTTATTATGTTATTATAGTAGAATCATATCATTTTCCTTTCACTTTTCTCCTTACAAATCATCCATTTAACCTTCCTTGCTTCTTTATAAATTTATGCCTTCTTTTTTTAAAAAAAAGTTATAGTTGTTAAGCAAATATATGTATTGTATGAATTAATGTTCTTAAATATAAACTGCCCAGTCTACATAATGTTACTCAAATCTTAGGGCTGACCATTTGGTACTGGATAACCAACTGGTGTGTCCTCTTCTGGAATAGGCTATTTCTCCTATTCTCGTTATTTTTTAGTTGCCTGTAGTTCCTTGTGTAGGGTTGAGATATCATAGACTTTCTCTGTCAATTATAGCATGTCTGTTGTCGTACTTGCTCAGATCATGGTAAGGCAGTCATATTAAAATGATTTTATGGGTGTAGCTTTTGACATTCCTTAGAGACAAATTGTTAAGGTAAAATCCCCGATCCTTCACTCTATCATTTCACTGTCATCTGAAATTAAAACTTGATTTGATAGCATTAAGAATGTTTTTAAACAAACTCACTGTTTCCTAGTTGGAATGTTTTAGGTGCAAAGATCATCCAGTCTATGGGAGATTTGATGGCTTTTTCTCTAATACGGGATGCTCCATGGAGGGACTCGTGTATTTAGCAAGAGCATGAGTGTGTCTCACCTCATGGATTCAAAAAACAAACAAACAAACAGACAGACAAACAAACAAAAAACTCCTCATGCTCCATTAGTTAGCTCAAGACCCATGAAATTCTGAGCAGCACTAAGTAAATTCAGTAGGTAAATAAATAAATAAATAAATAAATAAGGAAGACATGAAGAGCAGGAGGTCATGGCAGAAGTTGGAGAGAGATATAAAAGGTAGTCATGATGAAGATACATTGTATAATGTATGAAAATTTCAAGAATAAATAAAATGAAAAATCAGTTGATCCAAGACAACTTCAAACTGAAGCTACAAAGAAACTCTCTATGCCTGAAGGACGATGTTAAATCCATGAAGGTCATTTTAAAATTTTGCTACTTATTCAGACTCATTATTAGCTCTGTCGGAGTCATGTCAAATGGAGAAGTTTCCAAACATACATAATCGTTGTAGGTATTGGAGTCGTGAGATAATAGTGTGCTCACGTGCAATTAGGGAAAAAAAATGTGAAGAAATCTTATGTCCCCTGTACCTTGTCAGTTCCCATGGTAATATATTTCAAAACAGCACATTTCAGAAAGTTGCGTGTTCACATAGATACAGGTGACACACAGAAAACTTCTAAGAAAGGATCCCGATCTTGCTTTTTCTCAGTCACATCCACTCCTCGTCATCCCCACCATTACTCCCTCTTCTTTATCCTGTCCTTCGTTCTGCCAACCAGTGGTCTACTGCTCATTTCCATGACGTTGGCATTTCATTAAATTCCCATACATAGAAGAATACTTCTCATGCTCCTTTGACACTGACTCTTTTTTTCTTTTTTTCTTATTGTGGCTCTCTGAGCGTTGCTCGTCATTGTGTCTCTCAGGAGTGCATTGTTTTGTATGGCTGAGCCGCAGTTCGTAAAATGGATTTGCCGTAACTTCCACAGCCACTAACTTGTGGAAGGACAAGTGAATGGTTTTTTTTTTTAATTTGTAGCTATTATTTCTTAAATGTTATAAATAATTTTATTATTCCATGCATGGGATTATCTATATAAACATAAGTTTTTCTCTTTTAAAATAGTCAGATTTAAAACTTTCAGTGATAAGGTAGTTGTGCGTTTAACTTTTAGAGAGATCCACACACTGTCCTGCAGATTAGCTTATAGATTATTGTTCACAGCAGCAGTGTATGTTTGACACAGTCTCTTTAAATCCACTATTTAGTATTTTCTCCTATATTATCCTAACCATTCTGACACATTATGCATTGATCTATTATTGTAGTTTTAATTTGTGTTTCCCTAATGGTGCATACAAATCTGTGGCTAAGACTACTAATATTGATTTCTTTTTTTCACTTAAAATTGCTTTAAATAGCCACATGTTTCCAATTTTATTGTCTACTTGTGTCTTAGTCACTGTTCTATTGCTGTGAAGAGACACCATGATAATCCTTATAAAGCAGAACTTTACCTGGGGCCTCCTTACAGTTTCAGAGGCTTAATTCATAATCCTCATGGCAGAGAATGTTACAACTCACAGGCAGAAATAGTAATTTACTGTTCTACAAATACTGCTCCTCCTTTTTGGCGAAGGTAGAATGTCAAATGTTTTGTCTTCTAATTAGGACATGGAGTCTAACAATGTGTCACAATCACTTCCAAAAGGAATAAAGAAAAGAGCATGGTCTTCATTAGGCTGTCTATTGCTATGAAAAGACATAAAGACCATGGCAAGGCTTATGACAGAAAACATATATTGGGGCTGGCTTACAGTTTCAAAGGTTTAGTCTATTATCATCATGGTCAGAAACATGGCAGAGTGCAGGCAGGCATGGTGCTGAAGAAGGTATTAAGAGTTCTACATCTTTTTTTTCCCCTCTCTTTTTAGATATTTTATCTTTTCCTCTTTTATTGGATATTTTATTTATTTACATTTAAAATGTAATTCCTTTTCTACGTCTCCCCTCTGGAAACCCCTACCCCATTTCCCCTGCCTCTATGAGAATGCTCCCCCGCCCACCCACTCATTCCTGCCTTCCTGCCTTGGCATTCCCCTACACTGGGGCATTGAAGCCCCACAGGACCTAAGGCCACTCCTCCCATTGATGTCCAACAAGGCCATACCCTGCTACATATGTGGCCAGAGCTATGGGTCCTTACATGTGTACTCTGGCTGGTGGTCCAGTACCTGGAAGCCCCAAGGGGTATGGCCGGTTGACACTGTTGCTTTACCCACAGAGCTACAAACCCCCTCAGCTCCTGCAATCTCTTCTTGATCCAAAAGTAGCAGAAGGGAACTTAGCTCTCCATAGCTTGAGCATATAAGAGACTTCAAAGCCTGCATCCACAGTGACACACTTCCTGCAACAAGAACACATCTACTCCATCAAGGCCACACCCACTAATAGTACCACTCCCTATTGGTCAAACATTCAAACACATGAGTCTATGGTGACTATACCTATTCAAATTACCACAAACATGTACCACCCAATTTTTTGGTTACTGAAGATGGTTTTTATAAATTAATCATACCTTTTTGACATGATATTTCATCTAGAAAAGCATTAAGACAAAACCGTAAACCCTGATGCCTTTTCTCTTTAAATGAAGACTATTATTTTCAAATGGTCAGAGCATGTAACACTTGTATGTGGCATAATTCACATATCTATGCACATTCAGGAACCCTAATTACTGAAGCTTTCACATTATGGTGAACCACAGTAATGTGCTTTCTTTAGGATCTATCCAGCGCTGACCTGCATGTGCTCAGAGGGAAAAAAAAAACATTTAAATGTCAATCTTTAAGAAAGTAGGAGGAGCTTCTGCCCCTGCCTGGTCCTCTGGGCTGGAGCAGACACAGAGTCGG
>NW_021604713.1:1986685-2014615 GCF_004785775.1 Grammomys surdaster | reverse complement strand
AAGGATTTCCAGATCCAAGAGGTGGCCTGAGTCCCAGGAGTTATTCCACCCAGGAGATTAGGAGCATAAGACCACAGAGACCTCTGGACTCTGAGGAGCTCTGCAATAAGCAAGATAACTGGAAATACAGACTCCAGTTTTACACAGTGAGGGCAGGTACCACTAGAGTTAACCAGATGGCGAAAGGCAAGCGCAAGAACATAAGCAACGGAAACCAAAGTTTCTTGGCATCATCAGTGCCCAATTCTCCCAATACAGCAAGCCCTGAACACCCCATCACACCTGAAAAGCAGGATTCAGAATTAAAATCACTTCTCATGATGATGATAGAGGATTATAAGAAGGAATTAAGTAACTCCCTTAAAGAAATACAGGAGAGTACAAGTAAACAGATAGAAACCCTTAAAGAGGAATCACAGAAATCCCTTAAAGAAATGGAAGAAAACACAAAGAAGGAATTAAACAAAAACATTCAGGATCTGAAACTAGAAATAGAAACAATAAAGAAAGTTCAAAGGGAGACAACCATGGAGATAGAAAACCTAAGAAAGAGATCAGGAGTCACAGACGCAAGCATCACCAACCGAATACAAGAGATAGAAGAGAGAATCTCAAATGCAGAAGATACGGTGGAAAATATTGACACAGTTGTCAAAGAAAATGCAAAATGCAAAAAACTCCTAACTCAAAACATCCAGGAAATCCAGGACACAATGAGAAGACCAAACCTAAGGATAATAGGTATAGATGAGAATGAAGATTCCCAACTTAAAGGGCCAGTAAATATCTTCAACAAAATTATTGAGGAAAACTTCCCTAACCTAAAGAACAAGATGCCCATAAACATACAAGAAGCCTACAGAACACCAAATAGACTAGACCAGAAAAGAAATACCTCCCGTCACATAATAATCAAAACATCAGATGCACAAAACAAAGAAAAAATACTAAAAGCAGTAAGGGAAAAAGGTCAAGTAACATATAAAGGCAGACCTATAAGAATTACACCAGACTTCTCACCAGAGACTATAAAAGCCAGAAGAGCCTGGACTGACATCATACAGACACTAAGAGAACACAATTGCCAGCCCAGATTACTATACCTAGCAAAACTCTCAATCACTATAGATGGTGAAACCAAGATATTCCATGACAAAACCAAATTTGCACAATATCTTCCCACAAACCCAGCACTTCAAAGGATAATTGATGGAAAATGCCAACACAAGGAGGGAAACTACAACCTAGGAAAAGCAAGTAAGTAATCTTCCAACAACCCTCAAAAAAGATACAAACATAACTTTACCTCTAATAAAAAAAATAACAGGAAGCAACAATCATTTTTCCTTAATATCTCTTAACATCAATGGTCTCAATTCCCCAATAAAAAGACGCAGACTATCAGACTGGATACACAAACAAGACCCAGAATTTTGCTGCATACAAGAAACGCACCTCAGTGACAAAGACAGACACTACCTCAGAATAAAAGGGTGGAAAACAATTTTTCAAGCCAATGGTCCCAAGAAACAAGCTGGAGTAGCCATTCTAATATCAAATAAAATCGACTTTCATCCAAAATTAATCAAAAAAGATAAGGAAGGACACTTCATACTCATCAAAGGAAAAATCTACCAAGGTGAACTCTCAATTCTGAACATCTATGCTCCAAATGCAAGGGCACCTACATACATAAAAGAAACTTTACTAAAGCTCAAAACACACATTACACCTCACACAATAATAGTGGGGGATTTCAACACCCCACTGTCAGCAATGGACAGATCATGGAAACAGAAACTAAACAGAGACACTTTGAAATTAACAGAAGTTATGAACCAAATGGACTTAACAGACATCTATAGAACATTTCATCCTAAAACAAAAGAATATACCTTTTTCTCAGCACCTCATGGTACCTTCTCCAAAATAGACCATATAATTGGTCACAAAACAAGCCTCTACAGATACAAAAAGATTGAAATAATCCCTTGCATCTTATCAGATCACCAAGGACTAAGACTGGTCTTTAATAATGACAAAACCAATGGAAAACCCACGTACACATGGAAACTGAACAACTCTCTACTCAATGATGACTTGGTCAAGGAAGAAATAAAGAAAGAAATAAAAGACTTTTTAGAATTCAATGAAAATGAGGACACATCATACCAAAACTTGTGGGACTCCATGAAGGCAGTGCTAAGAGGAAAACTCATAGCTCTAAGTGCCTACAAAAAGAAACTGGAAAGAGCACACACTAACAAGTTGACTGCACAACTAAAAGCCCTAGAACAAAAAGAAGCAAATACACCCAGGAGGAGTAGAAGGCAGGAAATAATCAAACTCAGGGCTGAAATCAACCAAATAGAAACAGAAAGAACAATACAAAATATCAATAAAACCAGGAGTTGGTTCTTTGAGAAAATCAACAAGATAGATAAACCCTTAGCCAGATTAGCCAGAGGGCACAGAGACAGTATCCAAATTAATAAAATCAGAACTGAAAAGGGAGACATAACAACAGAAACTGAAGAAATTCAAAAAATCATCAGATCCTACTACAAAGGCCTATACTCAACAAAACTGGAAAACCTGGATGAAATGGACAATTTCCTAGACAGATACCAGGTACCGAAGTTAAACCAGGAGCAGATAAACCATCTAAATAGTCCCATAACCCCTCAGGAAATAGCAGCAGTCATCAAAAGCCTCCCCACTAAAAAAAGCCCAGGACCAGATGGTTTTAGTGCTGAATTCTATCAGACCTTCAAGGAAGACCTAATACCAATTCTCTTCAAACTATTCCACAAAATAGAGACAGAAGGAACACTACCCAATTCGTTCTATGAAGCTACAATTACACTCATACCCAAACCCCACAAGGACCCGACAAAGAAAGAGAACTTCAGACCAATCTCCCTTATGAACATCGATGCAAAAATACTCAATAAAATTCTAGCAAACCGAATCCAAGACCACATCAAAACAATCATCCATCATGATCAAGTAGGTTTTATCCCAGGAATGCAGGGATGGTTCAATATTCGGAAATCCATCAATGTAATCCACTATATAAACAAACTTAAAGAAAAAAACCACATGATCATCTCACTAGATGCTGAGAAAGCATTTGACAAAATTCAACATCCCTTCATGATAAAAGTCTTGGAAAGATCAGGAATTCAAGGCCCCTACCTAAACATAGTAAAAGCAATTTACAGCAAACCAGTAGCCAACATCAAGCTAAATGGAGAGAAACTTGAAGCAATCCCACTAAGATCAGGGACTAGACAAGGTTGCCCACTCTCCCCCTACCTATTCAATATAGTACTGGAAGTCTTAGCCAGAGCAATCAGACAGCAAAAAGAAGTCAAAGGGATACAAATAGGAAAGGAAGAAGTCAAAATATCGCTATTTGCAGATGATATGATAGTATACTTAAGTGACCCCCAAACTTCCACCAGAGAACTCCTAAACCTGATAAACAACTTCAGCAAAGTGGCTGGTTATAAAATCAACTCAAACAAATCAGTAGCCTTCCTCTACATGAAAGATAAACAGACTGAAAAAGAAATTAGGGAAATGACACCCTTCACAATAGTTGCAAATAATATAAAATACCTTGGTGTGAATCTAACCAAGCAAGTGAAAGACCTGTATGACAAGAACTTCAAGTCTCTGAAGAAAGAAATTGAAGAAGATCTCAGAAGATGGAAAGATCTCCCATGCTCATGGATTGGCAGGATTAATATAATAAAAATGGCCATCTTGCCAAAAGCAATCTACAGATTCAATGCAATCCCCATTAAAATCCCAACTCAATTCTTCACAGAGTTAGAAAAGGAAATTCTCAAATTCATATGGAATAACAAAAAACCCAGGATAGCGAAAACTATTCTCAACAATAAAAGAACTTCTGGAGGAATTACCATCCCTGACCTCAAGCTGTACTACAGAGCAATAGTGATAAAAACTACCTGGTATTGGTACAGAGACAGGCAGGAAGATCAATGGAATAGAATTGAAGACCCAGAAATGAACCCACACTCCTATGGTCACTTGATCTTTGACAAAGGAGCTAAAACTGTCCAGTGGAAAAAGGACAGCATTTTCAACAAATGGTGCTGGTTCAACTGGAAGACAACATGTAGAAGAATGAAAATTGATCCATTCTTATCCCCCGGTACAAAGCTCAAGTCTATGTGGATAAAGGACCTCCACATAAAACCAGATACACTGAAACTAATAGAAGAGAAGGTGGGGAAAAGCCTCGAATACTTGGGCACAGGGGAAAAGTTCCTGAACAGAACTCCAATGGCATATGCTCTAAGATCGAGAATTGACAAATGGGACTTCATAAAATTGCAAAGTTTCTGTAAGGCAAAGGACACTGTCAATAGGACAAAACGACAACCAACAAATTGGGAAAAGATCTTTACCAATCCTTCATCTGATAGAGGGCTAATATCCAATATATACAAAGAACTCAAGAAATTAGACTCCAGACAACCAAATTACCCTATTAAAAAATGGGGTATAGAGCTTAACAAAGAATTTTCAACAGAAGAAACTCGAATGGCCGAGAAGCATCTAAAGAAATGTTCAGCATCCTTAGTCGTCAGGGAAATGCAAATCAAAACAACCCTGAGATTCCATCTCACACCAGTCAGAATGGCTAAGATTAAAAACTCAGGTGATAGTAGATGCTGGCGAGGGTGTGGAGAAAGAGGAACACTCCTCCATTGTTGGTGGGACTGCAAGATGGTGCAACCACTTTGGAAATCAGTGTGGCGGTTCCTCAGAAAATTGGACATAGCATTACCCGAGGATCCAGCTATACCACTCCTAGGCATATACCCAGAAGGTGCTCGAACATATAATAAGGACATATGCTCAACTATGTTCATAGCAGCCTTATTTATAATAGCCAGGAGCTGGAAAGAACCCAGATGTCCTTCAACTGAGGAATGGATTAAAAAAATGTGGTATATTTACACAATGGAGTATTACTCAGCTATTAAAAACAATGAATTCGAGAGGTTCCTTGGTAAATGGATGGAACTAGAAATTATCATCCTGAGTGAGGTAAGCCAATCACAAAAGAAGACACATGGTATTCACTCACTGATTATTGGATATTAGCCTAGAACCTTGAAATGCCCAAGATGCAACTCACAGGCCACATGAAGCCCATAAAGAAGGAAGACCAAGTGAGGGTGATTTGGTCCTTCTTAGAAGGAGCAACAAAATACTCAAGGGAGCAAATATGGAGACAAAGTGAGGGACAGAAACTGAAGGAGGGGCCATCTCAAGACCACCCCACCCGAGTATCTATCCCATGTGCAATCACCAAAGGTAGATGCTGATGTGGAAGACAGGAAGTGCATGCTGATAAGAGCCTGATATGGATATCTCCTCAGAGGCCTTCAAGAGTCAGACATATTCAGAGGCAGATGCTCACAACTAGCCATTGAACTGATCATGGGGTTCTCAATAGAGGAGTTAGAGTGAAGACTGAAGGAGCTGAAAGGGTTTGTGGCACCATGAGGAGAGCAACAATACCAACCAACCAGAGCTCCCAGGGTCTAAACCACCAGCCTGGGAGCACTTAGGGGGGGATCCAGGGCTTCAGCTGAATATGTAAAAGTGGAGGGCCCTGCTGGGCATAGGTGGAAGAAGAGAACCTTGACCTCATGAAGGCTGGATGCCCCAGGGGGTGGGAATTTTGAGGGTGGGGAGGTGGGAGTGGGGGGGTGTAGATAGAGGTTACATCCACAGAGAAGAAGGAGGAGGGGCGAGGGGATTGGGGGTTCCGAGGGGGTGGTGGGGGATGGGGTAAGGGGACAACATAGGAAATGTAAATAAATCATCCAATAAAAAAAAAAAGGAAAAAAAAAAAAAGAAAAGAGGAAAAAAAAAAAAAGAAAGTAGGAGGAGCTTTGAAATTTCAATGAGAAAACACCATTCAAGTCACCAAAAAGTATAAATAAATAAATAAATAAGTAAATAAAGCCATTCTACTTATAACTTCATATAATTCTCATTAGTAAAGACACTTCAGTAGAGACTAACAGCAAAAATAAATTACATGAAGAAAATGCATAAGCATGGAAGATTTGGTCTAAGATAATGATTTAGTAGCTATTATTATCAAATGTCAAAATTATTCTGGTAAAACTGCCATTTAAGATAAATTTGGTATAAGAAAAATTATTTTGTTATTTATTTCTGAATATTACTAAATTTCGGCTTATTAAGGGACCATTTAACTTTTATGTAAAAGTTACATATGCCTCCTTCTTATGAGTGATGACATATAAGCCTCCAATGTGAACAGCTAAAGCTTCCACTTAAGTTCTTGAAATCTATAAGACTTTGAACTGCAAACAGTGAGGGGGCCAACTTCAAACTCATAATTTTGAGAAGACGAGTGTTAAACTGCTCAGTACAGAAAACTGAGAGTAATGTCAAGAAGGCTTTCAAAGGAACTGTAGAAAAAGAGGAGAAGACTAAAGCCCACACTATGCAAACATTGTTTATGCTCTGGGATGGTATAGGCAGTGCTCACTGGACCTCACTCCTAACAACCCAGCATGATGTCTGACAGAATGCACATGCTCAGTGAATCCTATCTGAATATTATGAAGGTTTTTAAAACAATGTTGACTTCTTTTTTCTGAATTGTCTTTCTATTGGTATCCAATTAATTTAAGGGAAAAATCTATACTATTGCTAGTTTTAAGGTATTTTGAGATTTCATCCTATCTGATTGTAAAACAATATTTCTTAAGATCTGACAGTTTTCCTCACTTAGTTCAGGATAAGAATATGTATAGTTTCATACCCTCTTTCAAAGTACAAAAATACTTCCTTAATTAAGAATAGCTTCCTAATTGTATGCTGTCCACCATCAGCCATTGTTGGTACCCATCATTTTCTTCATAGCTCTGGGATAAATGTAGCAGACGTAAGTCATCCTTACTTCACCAGAAGGAAACTGTGGGGAGAAGTCTACTGAGGTGACCAAAGGGTACAGATGACTGAGAAGAGAAAAACACCAGCCACTAACTCACCTTGATTTTCTCCGGCTACTTTCTTACTCCTTTAACTGAAAGAAACATCAGAATGCTGCCTGAGAAGTCGTGTAACTGTTGAAAGGCAGTGTGAAACTCAGGCGGAGACATGCTGAGTAGATGTGCTGCTGATATCTGGAGATCAGATGAATGGCTTGCACACATATGTGCAGCCGTTATCATACAGAGAGATGCACTGGCAATGAGCTGTAAGTTCAGTTTAGATGCTACTTATTCTTTGTGCCCATACAAAGATTCTAACACAAACAGCCACTAGTAGGGCATATAAGTCTGGGATGACTATATGTTTATTCACAATGGGACTCTCTTGGTTGAAAAGCACTTAGCTTTAACTCAGTATTCTTAAAACTGAGGATCTTATGAATTACCTCTGTGTTGAAAAACAGGAGTAGGATTCTGGGAACTGGTAAGGAGAACTAAGTATAACATCCAATTGCCATCCATGTCGTCTATGCTAAGTAAAAATCAGATGGGAAGACAAGGAAAAAGAATCTGGAAACCAGTTCTTAAACAACTGTAAAGGAAGGCGGTTCTTTTGTGTCATTAGTGAATCATGGGATGTGAAGTAAAGAAATATCTTTATATTCATCTGCTTTAAAAGCTAAAGATGAATGGGCTGCAAATATCTAATAGTAGCAGAAAATCAGACCTGAGTCCGGAAATTACATAAAAATGTATTGTTTTGACCAAGTCTCCCATAAAACAAAGGAAACAGCTAGGAACACTTCTAAAGGGCCTGATATTTTTACTCTACCACATAGCAGCTTTTCCTGTGTTTAAAAATGTACTTAAATATTAATGGTGGTCATATCATTTAATTTTAGGTTTGAACATTAGCAGAAAATCCAAGTCACTCTTTCTTAAAAAAAAAAAATGGCAGGAGGAGGTTCTTCTGCTAGCCTTTGTGTTCAAAGCAATTAATTTTAACTGCCTGGAAGCTGACTTAAAATTCTTTATAGCTTCTTCAAGCTCTCTGTCATTTGCCATTGGTGTCCTTCCTATTTGTATGGAAACCTGGATTCATTGTAGAGGCTCCAGCCTGTCTGGGGGGGGGGGGGCTACAGGTGAAGACCAGCTGGGGCCAATGCACTTTGTGTGAACATTAGCATCTGAAGAGGGTCTCAGGAGGCCATAACACTGTGGGGACTTAACACTATAGTCAAGATGCCAGAACCCTCCTCTAAATCTCCTTGCTAGAAAGGTCCAAGCTACAGGAACTGAGCAGTCCAGGCGCTCTGGCTGTTAGCTGAGCATTCTAAGGGGAAAACGTGAGAGTAAACTGGGGAGGCTCCAGTTAGAGTTTTGAGGGGCAATGAGGTCATAGGGCAAGGCTGGTTGTTTGAGGCTGTGTGCTCTATGGATGTGATTGAAGTTCATTAGCAATTATTTCCAGGTCCCCATGGTTATGTATACATGATTTCCTATAACACACATGCTACCCCTGATTAATGGGTATAACAGTATCTCCATAATGAGAAAAGCTGGCTGGTAGAAAAATCAGCAAACATAGTTTGCCAGAGAGGTTTTTGCAGACATTTTTCCCATGTCAAATATTAATGTTAACTACATGGAGAAAAATCGAAGACTAATTAATTTCTGAATTGAAAGAGTGAAGAGTTAATCCAGTTTCCAGTATTCTAAAACCCATAATCCTTAGAAAGGCAAATCTGCCATGAAGAATATAAAAAATTATACATGTGAAAAAATCTTGAGAACCAGGCTAAGCTTTCTATAGGCAGAAGATTTTGCCTTACTCGGGTATTCATCGACACTCTTAAACAAAGAGGTGTTTCTTGACTTTGATTGCTCACACTTCCTTAAAAGTCATATGGAATATATTTATAAGTCTATCTAATAGAACTCCAAAGATAACAAGTAAGTAATTAGAACACAACAATTAATCGAAACCACAGAATGTACACTTGGCAAGACTAAATATACTTCGACAAATCAAAGGCTTTTGTTTCTGTGAAGAATTTTAGTCATCATAAAATCGATGCCGTGGCACCTGCAGAAACAGCAGAGACTTGGAATGTGGAGGACATTTTCAGATGTCCAAACATTCTGAAGTTTGAAATCAGCAACTTCTTCTTGCATCTTTAACAGAAGGATGTTTGTAGTAGTTTTTTAATAGGATTGATACAAAGATTAACTAACAAAAGAAATGAAATATCTTAGCTCATGGCACATAATAAATACTCAACAAATACTAGATATTTATAGGAGTATTAGACGTAATAAGGGTGATCTCAAACTATCATTGAAAAGGAACACACATAATATTTTATTTCTAATTAAGATGCAGTATGTGGGCTTAATACATATGTATAATTTAAGAATATTCCAGCTATAAGAATTGCATGTAAAGCAGTTTAAACAAACACACAGTATATTGGTATTGACCTGCCATCTGGGTGAGGATTGGTTACTTTGATTGACTGATGCTTGCCCATGAAACCATCCATTCAATATCCATATTGGATTATCTGTTTATCCTTTTAACAAATGAGCTGTCTGGAGGTTCAGTAAAGGGGATTCCTTAGAGTCAACATCAGGTGCGAATTTGTGTCATTATGGCTGATTTCAGAAGGATGTCCTCTCCTCCAGCTTCTTAATTTCATTGCCGAAAGAGATGAAAAATTAGAAACAACCATGGCCGCAATAACCTCAACCCTGCCCCCCCCAAAACCCCGTAAATCTTGAAGTAAACCTAATCAAGGAAGTGAAGGACACCTAAAATAAAAATGTTAATATTCTAAAGAAAGGACACTAGAGGATGTAAAGGCTGCACATGCTCATTGGTTCAGAGCATTAATATTGTGAAAATGATCATCCCACCAAAAGCAGTTTAAACTTTTAATGCGCTCAGAATCAAAACTGCAATGTCACTCTTCACAAAGTTATTTTTAAAACTACTAAAATGTACATGGAAGCACAAAAGGCCCTGGATAGCCGTCTTCAGGCTAAATAGCTAAAGAAATTTTTGCCTGAAAAGAATAATTCTGGGAGTAGCTTCATATATCTGATCTCATTATGTGCATATGTTTATGAGTAGAAACAACATGGTACCTGTCCCTCAAACTTTCATAATTGCTTATTTATTGTAGATAGTAATATAATTCAAAACATCTTCTGAAACAGCCAGCAGAGTGGAGATAACCTACAAATGTGAAAAACAGGCCACTGCCAGTTATAACTTATCATGAATCTATAAAAACTCTAAGAATTAAAATATATAAAACGTCTATATAATCCAGCAATAAATGAGCAAGTGAATTTAATACACAGTTCTCAAGATTAAGAAACACCAGAGTCTTGGAAATACTTAGGAAAGCAAACTTCTTTTGCCTATCTTTTGCCAACAGGATGAAGTAAATGAAAACTTGCCATTTCACTCCCAAGTATATACCTGAAGTACTCTTAGGTAACATGCCCCAGAGATCTTGGACATCTATGCTTATTGCTTATTGCTGCAATAAGCAAATCAAAATACAAAACTGGCCTAGATGCCCTCTAACAGAAGAATTGATAATAAACATGCTGTACGTGTACACGATGAGTTTTTTAAGTATCACGGTCATATTAATCAGTCTGCAGGATCAGAAGGAAGGGCTGCTCACTCCCTCAAAGTCTCCCACGTCTAGGTTGGCAGTGAGTGTCCTGAAGCAAACCAGCAGCTCTCTTGAGAACTCACTGAGGGGCAGACATTGTTCAAGGAAGAATAATTAGAAACTCCTCATGGTCATAAGATCATGTCAGAAAAGAACTTCCCTCCCAGCTCCAGACACAATGGTTTTCTGGTATGCTCTTACAAAGCAGATTTAAACCAGCTTCCTACCCCTTCATCCCAACTGCTTCTCTCTGGGGACTGAGGGAAGTAAACTCTTCCTTTCCCTATTTCAAAAGCTTGAGGCTTGCTGACTTCTCTTTTGTATCACCTGCCTTGCAGCATTATAACAGAATCGCTTGACAGCTTTTGTCACCAGATCAAAATTCTCAAAGTCTGTATCTTCTTTTACTCATATTTTCCTCCATTTGACCCAGCATATATTGACACCTACTGACCCTAAGAAGTGATTGCTAAATGACTGAGCAAATGAATAGTTCTGGGAAATACTTTGCCTTTTACTTTCTTGGATAGATATTTTTTGTCATCTTAGAATGTTTGGTATTTTTATATTCAACTAATGCAATTGACCATGTGTCTGGCATACTAAAGATTCTGTAAATATACACGAAACTTTGTTTTCCAAAGATATGGTGGTATTAAAGCCTTCCTTGGCTCAATTGTCATTTGGTGAAACTGTTCCCATAATACAGACTTTTATGACTCTAGTCATTATCCCTGGTTGTACAGGAATATGGTTTTAATCTCAAATGATAAGATAATATCTGATCTAAAATCCCAAAGGCTGCCTCTGTGAAGGCTGGAATTCATGATTGTGAGAGATCTTACAAATCCTGGGAAATTTCCATATAAGATGAATAGAAAAAAATGAAATTGGTAGAAGGAACAATGGGTATTGTAGTGGAGGGAAGCAGAAGATGAGTTATCAGGAGGGTCCTTGACCCTTCTTAGGTAAGAAATACTTGGCTGGTGTGAAAGGACTAGTAACACAGTAGAAATAAGCTATATTCTGAAGGATACTCTAGGACATCAGAAGGACTCTCTCAGGATTCCTGTTCTTCTTCTTTTGTTTGCTTGTTTTATTTTGCGTAGCTGCTTATATTTTTATTCTAATTAAGTTTCCCCAAAACCTGTTTGCAGTGTCCAGCACATAAGACTTAGGGACCCTGCCTCCCATTGATTTTGATTGGTAATATAAAGTTGCCAGTGGCCAGTGACTTGGCAGGGAGACAGAAGCAGGATTTTTAGGATTCCCAGGCAAGGGACAGAGGAAGGAATCGAGGGCCACCATCCCTGGAAAGGAGGAGAGACAGCGCATCTGAAAGGTGCAGAACCCAGAGAGATACCTGTCATATATGTGCAGGGGAATGCAGCCACAAGGACTGCAGATCTGAGTCTGTGCAGCCAAGATGGAATATAGGTTTTAGTAAGTAATAATTTGGGAATATTGGAGGGTGGATTAGTCACATGGAGGTTAGGAAGTGGTCCAGCCATTGAGCTGTTTAAGACATATAAAAATATAAAGGCTGTGTGTGTGTCTTTAATTTGGGACCCACCTAATTATCTGAATGAGAAGGCAAGTCATGACGGTGTTTGCAGAGACAAGTACTCAAAGTGAGCAATGAAAAAGTATTTTCAAGATTAAAAAATGAAGATCAGCAAATAGCTAACAAACAAAATGATGCAGACCAGTCAGGGGCTTCCAAGTGACATTCCTTATTCCTCAAGGGATGTCTTTTCTGATCTACATGTATCAACATATAGTTTTATTCACAAAAGTAAACAAAAGAGACTCAACCAACACAGTCATATTTAAAGTTTCTGATGTTCTGATTCTGATCTATCACCCATCTATAATTATGAACAGAAACTTTGAGCTAGTCTGCTTGGGTCTGAGACATTTCTCTGTGCAATGGTGACTTTGGTGATCTTGTTTCCCTATGTTCATCTGTACAATAGGGATTATAGAAACCCTTATTTATTTCCTTAAAGGTCTGTTAAAGAAAATAGCTTAAAAAAAGAAAAAAAAAGAAAATAGCTAATACAAGTGAAATCCTTAGAATAAGATCTCACTCAAAATTCTTGCTAGGGAAGAGTAGGCTACTATTATCTCTAGTAGTTAACCTTACATCCCAATAGAGATCCAGAGTACCACCTGTCTTTACAACTCTTCTCAACTATATTTCTTTCAGTTACTGTGTGCATGCCTGACAGGTAAGTTACCACATATTGGCAAGTGATGTCAGTCATATTTATTGCTGTTTCCCACAAGGCCTGTCCCTATGTGCATCATCTGAATCTCGATTACTGTCTCTAGGTGCTTGAGTGTTCACTTCCAGGGAATAGATTTCAGAGTCATCTAGAAAGACTGTTTTTCTTTCTGCCTCTCTCTCTCTCTCTCTCTCTCTCTCTCTCTCTCTCTCTCTCTCTCTCTCTCTTAACTTGAATCTTAATTTCTGAAATTCTACTTTCAAGATGCCTTCCTTTTCTATTCTTACCTTCATATGTCTTTGTTAGAATAAAAGTTACCCAGGGAAAAATGAGGCAATATACCTACTCAGAGTCTGACATACCAGAAGTAAAGATGAATTTGAAAAATAGGGAGGGAAAGAATGTATCAAAATCCAACTATGTACACATTGTTACTTATAGATAAAGCACATGATTTTATAAGTGTGTGATTACACTAATATCATTCATATTTTATTACAGTAATCTATTTTCTTCTATTGCATATACCTTATTCGTACTGCTTGAAAATTAGTTCTCTTTCTTTACATATAACTTTAGATGTGCAATTTTCTAATGGTAAACAACTACATCACTTATAATTTTTCATTACAAATGATAAAGCAATAAGTATCCATGTGTCAAAGTTCTATAATTTCTTGTTTGTATAAATACTTGGAAATTGATATAGCTAAGTTTGTAGGTATGCATACTTTAAATACTAATATTTCAACCTTACCTTTCGAAAATTGCCCTCTGTCTCCATTCCTGCCCACAGCAAATGAAGGCATAAGCTAACTTCCATTATTGTTAACATTAAACAAAATCAAACTGATTTTTCCAATAGCTTTATACTCTCTTTATCCTTGTATTTGTATCTTTCTATTTATTCTCATATCTAACATTACTTTTTGTGTACTCCATATTTTCTTGGTCAAAACTTTTAGTGGTATTTCTCTTTTAATGTTGCTTTAGATGACCTAGATTTTTTTTAACAGATCAAGTTTCCTAATTTAATATTTTCTCATTTATTGTTACCAATATACATATATTAACCACTTTTCTTCAGGATCTTGGTGCTTACCTGTTAATTTTCCATCAATTTTAGTTAAAGACTTAAGCTATTTCATTATAAACTATAATTCTCATCATACAGAAACTTACATTTTTGAATTTTTCTTGGAATCCCTGTTCCATACATAACATTTCCCCCTTGTGTTTGGGTCATTTGAGGTGATTTCACAACAGAAGAGAAGATATATGCCCATCCAACACTACAAGATTTTTTCTGCTTTCCTTGTGTGGATTTATCTTTTACTTAACAACTAAGTATCTTGTTCTTGAACAATTCTATCTGTACAGACTGCACCTGGAGCAAATTAGAGTCTGTCCGAGTCACTGTGTTTTCTGTTCAACAAATACATCTCTGCTTAATGCTCTTTAGAGACTGCCCTTTGAATTTAATCATTGCCATGTGATTTGTAGAGCACACACAATGTGAGAAGTTACTTGTGTCGTGAGTGTATAAACTTTAGAAGCTAGTTTATGATTTGCTTTTCCTGTACAATGGTGGTTATAGGAGCAGGTGTTATGTGCAGCATCCTGAGTCTGGGTTCCTGCTGACAAACATGATCAGCACCATCTGCTCAGCTTATACGAACACGTAACTGGAGCACAAATGCCTTCTCAGGCCATTGGCTCCTGAGAGTCTGGAGTGTTCAATAAATACACCATAGCTGGAAATCCTGAATGGCGCATGTGCTCCAGTAACTTCCATTAATAATCAGAGACCTTGCGTTCATTCAGCATCAATGATTTTTTTCACAATAATGAGTAAACAGAGTGCTGTTCCACAGGTTGAAGTCCAGTCAGAGTTCTGTTTCACAGACATAACAGAGCAGGGATGTCTGAATCATAAAAGATGAAAGTAGAAAAAAATATATTTTAGTAGAAAACGACAGCACAACTAGTATTAGTACCTACCTAACGACAGCTGAGCCAAGGCTTCCTCTATAAGAGCTACAAACACAGCAGATAGTTGGCTGCTGAATGCTGACGTTTTACTGAATGACTCAGCCAGTCACTGTAAGTTCAAGGTGGTCATGGCCAAGGATCTCCTAAGCACTCTGAAGATACTCCTTCACTACATAATACCTGTTGTTTGGGGTGGGGAGGTATTGACTCCTGTCTCTACAAATGATTATAAAAGTCACCAGTGACTGTCTCTAGAAGCCTCATAACCATTTTCAGATAGGATCTATGTCCAAGCACAGAGCTGTAAAAAAGAAGAGCATCCTGGTTGAATGGTCTTGAAGACAAAGTAATTCATTCAATTATCCTACATGTCTACACTCTTATTTGGCTGACACACACATCTGTCTCTATTAACAGTCTATTCTCCACCTTCAAGGAGGAAGTGAATCTTTGTCCAATTACAGCCAAGGCTATTTATCCATAGAAATAGGTTTTCCTATTTTTTTTGAATGTATAAGCATCTGAAAAATTGTGAAGTGCTGAAAGTATAAAGCCAAATAATCTCCAAGGCATTCTGATGTTATCAGTTAACAGGACAGACCAGTTTCCAAAATACAGAAAGTTTTAGTAGAGTTTTTAAAATAGATAAGTCAATTTGAAAATTATATCAAGATAATGAATCTATAACATTACCACTTAGAAGCAAAATATTAAATGCACAAAAGTTATTTGGTAACCATCGAACACAAACTTCTCTGTGGACTGTCACTATTAAAGATTTTATTATTTTTCCTATTTTAAAGAAGCAAAGATTAGTAAATTCCATTCTGTTTGGCTAAGTGGAGTATTTTTTCACACTTTAGTATAACATCGCATTATAATTAATCTGTATGAAACTTCCCATCAAAACACATTTTGACAACTCATAATATTCAAATAAAAGATGAGCCAAATACCATTAGGTGTAAGAAAAATTTAAAGTAAACTTTTAAATCAGCTTATTACTTGACACACAGTGGGCACAGGAATTACTAAGAGAAATATTGTAGTCAATAAAACGGCAAAAACAGAAAAATTACCAATTCTCTGAATAGGTAGTTTCCAGAATAGTATTTGTAATAAAGTTCTAATTATCCATTCTTTGAAGTTCAGCTGTGTTCATTAAAAGTGACATTAAGCACAAAGTCAGAGTGGCCAACATCCATCAGATTGCTAAATGACTGCAAAGGAAAATATTACTAGAAAACAGAACTTCATGACTCAGTGAAGTCAAAAAGAAATACCAAATATGATTACCTGGTATGAGAACTCAGAGCAACACTCTAAACTCTGCTGAACAGAAGGCCTACAGTGGCTTCTTTTATTATTCAAATGAAAGATACTATAAACAAGTCTTTGATAGTCCCATGCTGTGCTCTTGTTCTGGCCCAATCAGACTTGATTAGGAGTGCACGTTCAGCCTTTTATGAACACCTGTGTCTAAAGCCCACAAATAATTAGCTTAGCCATACCATTTCACTCTAATAATGGTGTAATTTGCCACGCCTTTCAGGCCCTGGACAGCTGGTGCTATTGAAAGGCACCTCAGGATTAGGCCCTGACTCCCAGGCCTGAGTCTTTGGGGGGTTCTTAGGTATCCATGGCAACACACTTAGACTGCAAATTATCACCTCTAATAATAACTGGGGCAGTCTATCTTTATTTTATTTCAGTTATCCTTAGATAAAGATATTGCATAGAAAATAACTAAAATCTCTAAAATAAAATATATACATATAAATTACTTTGTCAGTAAACATTTAAGATGGAGAAGCCCCCCCCCCCAAAAAAGCATAACTGTTCAAAGTTTATTTGGTTATTTAATATAGATCTATCAAAAGATAACTGAGGGAAAATGAGGTCCACCACCGAATTCGACAATGTTAATTGATGCTGCTACCTACAGCTGCATGAAAATCTAAAGGTGAATTACTCTCTTGAAAAGCTCCTCAGCTAAGAGCAACTTTGTGACTGCTAGACTTTCATCTGAGTCCCTAGAAGGTTATAAATTGGACAGCCTAGGAATACTGATAGGCACACTCGGGCCCCCTGCTGCTTCTCAGCCCTCCAATCTGTGTGTCCCATTAACATAAACGTGGCAGGCAGGTGGGGGCTAATCACAGCTCACCTCAAATCCTGGCCCAGTTAAGGAGCAGTCTGTCAAAGCTGTACAAGGACAAGGGGAAATTTCCTTGTAATTCCAGGATGCACTACACTTGACTCAAAGAAATAGTCTGCGCTTAACAAAATATCACTGTGTGTATTTAGTACGGAAAGAAACTGGGTAGCTCTTTTCTGCTTCAGCAGAAACTCATTCCTTACATGCAGATTATAACACCCAAAGAAGTGTAGCCAAGTATGGAATAGATGTCAGAGGATTTCGTCTTGACTAAGTACTGGAGCTTCAGGTTGACACTGCATGTGTGGATATCTAAGCCTTGCTAAATACTCACTAGATCCCATGGGATAAGCTCATGGCCTTCTCTTAGCCTTGCTACAAATACAAACAAACAAACAAACAACTTATGTTGGTGGGAGAGAAGATGTGGATTAATGAGATAATGCCCCTTAAAATCTTTTGCTGCAGTATTCTGACACACGCTAAAATGTAAACATTATTCACTATTCATAATTTTACCTGACCTAGAAAAGTGTCACTCAAATGTTCCTTCCAGGACACTCTTCCAAAGTATGTGACCTGTAATACTAATAACTTAGTGAGCGGGGATGTGTGTGGGGGTGGGGGAGGTTGGAGTGGAGGGGTCAGAGAACATTCCTGGATGTGGCAAAATAACAGAAACGTTATTTGACTCAGTTTAATAAATAATGTTGCTGTGATATTTTAGAGAATAAGAAAGAAAGAAAGAAAGAAAGAAAGAAAGAAAGAAAGAAAGAAAGAAGAGAAAGAAAAAGAAAGGAAAGAAGAAAAGAAAGAGAAAGGAACGAAAGAAGGAAAGAAAGACAGACAGACAGACATGAAGAAGGAAGGAGAGAGAGAGAGAGAGAGAGAGAGAGAGAGAGAGAGAGAGAGAGAGAGAACAGCCATGCCCATCCACAGCAAATGCCTGGAACAGGAAGGTAATTACAAATTACTTAGTAAGGGTCACAGAGAAAGCATCGCCACAATAATGCAAGGGACAGATTATCCTCTCTGTAATATTAAGCAATGATACAGCATCATAATATTAAGATTAGATTTCTTTCACTTGAGTTTTTAAGAATCACCCGGAGATCTTCAAGGTAGATGAAGAAAGCAGACCAACAGAGAAGTAACAGCTTAATGATAAAAAGCACTGACACAGAAAATTGTGCAATTGCTTGAGAAGTTGAGAGAGCAGCAAGAAGACAATTAGGAAGGAAACCTTCTGGATAAAGATGGGTTCGTGACGTAGCTGCTGCTAAGGGGAGAATGATTGTGTAGGACAGCAAAGGAACCTTCCACTCCAAGCAAAAGAAATCACTATGAAAAAAGTATCTCTAGTAAACACTAGCTCTCCAGGCAATGTTCTCCCATGCCAATAATTGTTTCCTGAGCCTTCGAGACTTTAGGTAGATGTTGGCACATGCTAGGGTAGACACTAAACCACTATAATGATTAAAATGAACGAGTAAAGTAAAAATGTCCGACTACAAAGTGCACACAAAGATGCATGACAATTGTAGGTGGCATATATTAAAGGGAAGTGTAACCTCGCTCAAGCTGCAGCCCAAGCAAAACAGCTCTGACAGTTTTTGTACCCATGTACAGTGAAAGTCTGTGTTCATACGAAAGCCCAAATGGAAGACAATGCAAACAAAATTACTAAATAATGAGGAGGATAGAGCCACAACTGACCATCCTTTGTCACCAAATGAAGTTTGCAGAACAAGTATTGGATTACATCTAATCCAATGGCCAAAGGGAAATCTACAAACAACCGAGGCTGTGTCCAAGACTAAAGACTGTTCTCCAGAAATAGATAGCAAGATCATATTGCTAAAGATAACACCTATACAATTCATTGAACTTTGAAAAGTTGAGCTGGTGCCTACATAGATCCTTCACAACTACTTGCTAGTGTCTATTGTACAGGGATCATCTCTGCTGACTACCAAATGAGAAATTGAAACACCCAACGCAGCCACAACACTTTGATGTACAATGATGTCTTATCTGCAAGATATCATGGAGTGGGCGTAACCAACCAATATCTGATTTGACTTAAGGCTTACTTCATGACATGGAATCCATTCATGCCCAACCCTGTGGGGTGATCAAGAGTCTGAGACTAGATAGCCCAAAGTCCTAAGGAAAAACCAATTACTACTGTTCTTAAAAAGAAAAAAATGTGGCAATGATTCCTAATGGCATTCTGCTATACTCATAGATCTGTCCTCTTGCTCAGTCATCATCAGAGAAGCTTCCTGCCACAGCCAGACAGTATGTAGGGAGTGAGAGACTTTGGAACACTTAGCATTAAAATTGAATGTCTCCATGTGGTCAGGGCTCAGAGAATTTTGGAGAGAGAGAGAGAGAGAGAGAGAGAGAGACTTAAAGAGTGTAACTGTAAGAGGGGATGAAGTGTATAAAAAACAAATGCCTCTAAATCAACAGGATCAGTGCACACAGGAAGTCACAGAATGCACAGAACCTGCATGGGTCTGCACCAGATGGGAGTCCTAGAGCTGAAAAGAGAATTGGACAAATGTACTCATCCCTAAAGAAAAGCTATTTCCAATTGATAAACTCTTGCAAAAACAAAAAAACAAACAAAACCCTTAGTCTTCTCCAAGAGTCTCACCAGGGAAACAGACTACTCTAAAGGATTGGCTACAGGCTCAGCCTTAGGTGGCCAATAGAAAACAAACTCACCGGCATCTTCAGTTGCTTGCATTACAGTATCATTAGTTTGTTTTTGTTGTTGTTAAATTTTATATTTATTTCCATTTTCATTAATATATGCACACACACACACATTCTGATTATGTTTACCTTATGGTCTCATGTTTCTCAGACACTGTTGTCTAGTCTGGGGAGATTATACTTTTTTGACTGAGTAATCTGGTGAGTTTATGGTCATGAGCTCAGAAACACAGGGGTCTGGATAGTTTTGGTCTATTGGGCAATGGGGAGAAATGAATGGAACATGTCCTTTGTTGTGTTTCTCTATTTAAAAACAAGTTTCCTCTATTTGAAATGATCTTTTCTTTATTTATTGTGTCATTTGAGGATGTATAGTTATGTATTAAAAGAGAGAATAAAGAACTGGGCCTATACCCTCTTATCAGGAACTAAACAGCCTGCTATATATTCAGATGGTATAAATTAAAGAATACCACAAAATTATACTGCTCTTCAGTAAGCTCCTTCTACACTGAATTTTGCCCAGTGCAGATGAATTGTTTGTTTTTGTAGATCCATTTCACTATTGTTGTTCTATTTGTTTTGTCTTAAAAGAGTCCCATTGTAGAATGCAAATATTATAACCAAGCTGTAACAAACTCTGTGAGGTTGGAAAGGACAGCACTGGACAGTCTAGAATCCCATGTATTGGAAGAATATGAAATCCAGTGAAATCCAGAAAATTATTCATCTCTCCTCTCCTCTCCTCTCCTCTCCTCCCCTCTCCTCTCCTGTCCTCCCTCCCTCTCTCCCCCTTCCTTCATTTCCTGCTCTTACACATAGTAATAGTGATAATAACTGAGAACAGACAGAATGTGAGGAGTCAGAATACTCATTTTAAATATTTAAAAATAATAATTTTTCTTTCTCTAGGTCTTCCAAGTGATCTTGACTTATGGTTACAGAAAGTACTTATACACAAATTGCATCAAGAATACAAAATAAAACTCAGTCACACTGGGGATAAATTATGCCAACTAGAAACAGATGATAATAGAATTGACTTAAAAGAGATAAAGAATAATATGGGAGTTGATAGAAAAGTTAAAAGTGGCTCTTCACAGAGTGGGAAAGACAGGAAGCACACGCTACCCAAGAACTAGAGGCCAGGACCATTTTCTGCAGTGCTTGCTTAGCACTGAGAGACCCTTGCTTAAATTTGGCCTGGTGTTAATAATCCCACCATAAAAATAAGCAGGATGATCAGAGGCTCAAGGTGATGTCTGACCACATAAAACATCTAAGGTTATATGGAACCCTGTATCAAATAAAAGTAACAAAACTTCAAGAACTGACATATTAATTTACTACAAAGAAGGAAACAAGAACAGACTGCCAGGGGTCACATTGCCAAACATAACTTACTGTCATTGTCCCAGATGCCCTCAATTTCCAGGAGCTCCTTGCCTATGTGTGGTGCTTCTTGACTCCTTCCTACTTGCATGCTGGCACTGTATTTGGCTTAATCTTGTACAGGCCTTGTGCATATAATCACAGCTGATATATGTTCAGTAGCCCTGTCATGTTCTGTTCTAGTCCTCCACTACCTATGGCTTTTCCAACTTTCTGTCTCTTCTGCAATGATCCCTAAGCTTGGAGAGGGGTGAGTACGATATAATTGAGCATTTAGGGCTGAGCCTATCGAAGTGTCTTCTGCTCTGCACACTGACCAGTAGTGGGTCTCTGCATTAGTTGCCATATACTATGAAAGGAAGCTTTATAGCCATGTACACACTGACAGCACTAGATGGTTGAAGCCGAATTGAAAAGGAACACTCAAAGTCCGACAGTGATCATAGAGGAGGAACCAGAGAGAAGGAAATAGGAGACTTTGATTAAAACCCTCATGCAATGCTTGAAAATGTAAGACCATAAAATAATACTGTCTCCAATAGGGTTTTCTACTAAAGTGTTTATTACATAGAAAAGGAGAGTTGCAGGCTTAAATGATTAGGGAAAAATGTAAGATAAGGATTGGGAACTTTCCCTGAAACTGTAAGAAAATGGTACAGACCTGTGTAAAGTCACCTTCTTTAAAGAGAAATTGTGAATAGCAACCTGACAATGCAAAGGAAAAGCTGACCTGGCGGCCCAGAACTGCAGGCAGAAAGTTCAAGTGCAGGTATGGCCAGTAGAAGAGTATGTAGGGGCAAGGGTCTTTATACATTTTAGTTTTGTGGATGGCTTCTATTCTGTTGTGTGTTCTGTGCCTTCACATGTTAATTTTAACATGGTGGTTTTCTAGTTATCTGTTTCTTTCACAAGATGTTCAAGTATGTTCCCATGTAGCTCATTATGATTTTTTTTAAATCTGCAACCTGCCATGTTTAACAAATTTTCAGCTGCTTTTTATTTGACTGTTATATATCTTTACATCCATCTGCTCAGTCGGGACTCTTATCTGTCATGGTGGTGTTTCTTGAAAAGCATACTTCGTTTTAATTATCCACTTTCCTTACTGTTCAATTGATTTCTGGCCTCTTTTTTATTTTGACTCAGATTCTCCTTCTTTTCCATGTGCTCTGTTTCTACTCTTCCTGCTGAGGGGCCTGACCATCTACCTCCTATGTCTGCAGCATCTCTTACGTTCCTATCATTAGCCAACGTTCCTGCATTCTGCCTCTGCCCACTCTAGGAGCAAATGCCACGTTTAAATAGCATGCTTTCACTTCATAAGACTACTATAGTTTACACATTTGCTTTTGATTCCTTTGTGATCTATATCTTATTTATCAGCATGCTTATTGTGGAAATTTTAATAAGGAGCTAATAGCTTAATGCTAAATGTATTCATTGCTGTTAATTTCTAACTTTATAAAATCATGTTCAAAGACCATTACTGAAAACAAAATTGAATCTTTGAACTTATTGAAATTCCTTTGCGGCTTCATATATGGTTGGTTTAGAAGAAGGGTACCTTAGGACCTAAGAACAAATATGGTCCCCGTGTATTTAATGGATAGTTGGAGTCGTCAAATTTCCTCAAGGCTTGCTTTTGAAAAAGACAAAACAACTAATTTAAGATATTATTTTATAGCATAATACATCCTTAAGAGTACATGATTTTGAAGTTTTTTATTTTTTAGTATATGCTCAAAGTCAACCCATCAACCCCAAAAGAAACGTGAACCCATCAGTTACCCATTTCTCCAATGTGAGAGCTAGCCAGTGCTCCAACATGTGCTCCAAACTTTCAGTCTTTGGAATGGCTCTTCCAGAAAACATGTAAAATGTTCCATAGAGTCTTGTGTCCACGGTCTTTCACCCTACAACTGCAACTTACAACATTTACTGATGCCTTAGCAGACATCAGTATTTCACGTCTTTTTAGTGTGTTCTGTGAGCCTTCAAAATTTAAAAATCTCTTATTCTGTTGGTAGATATCTGAGCTGTTTCCACATTTTAGTGTTTATGAGCGATACTCCTAGGAACATTTGTGTACATGGTTTTGCATGGAATATGTGCTTTCTTTTCTCTCGAGTCCAAATTTAGAAATGAAATAGTTTGATCATGTGGTGACTATAATTACCCTCTGAATGTCCTGCCCAGCAGTTTTCCAAAGTGACTGAAATGTTTTCCAGTTCCATCAACACAATCATCTAGGGTTTCCAGTGTTTCAACATCCAAGACATTTGCAACCAAATGAGTGGCATTACATTGTTGTTGTGACCTGCTTCCCTAATGCTAGGTGACACAATGTCATTCTATTCTATACTTGCTTTTAAGAAATTTATCAGAACCTTAGTGCATTTGTAATGAACTGAGAATTTATCGTTGAGTATCCTGAGCTGTTTATATTCAGTACATAATTCCCTTCAGACCTACCGTTGCCCAATATGTGGATGATCTCACTTGATTACTAAGTTGGTTGTTACACAACACTTTACTATTTAGGTTTGATCTCCTTTTCCTTTGTGACTGCTTTGTTTGTATGGAAAAAGCTTTGTTAATCGATGATTATAAGGATTTCTGCTAGTTTATCCTCCCCCAAATTAGAGATTTCTTATTTCTTACATTTAGGAGTATATTTTTATTGATTTGCGTTTTAAAAATTATTTTTGAAAATATTCAGAATTAATTTCAGATTTAATCAAATACTGTGTTCCAATAGACTCTACAATATGCAACCTACTATTAATATTCAATATTGCTCCAGAACACTTTTATAGTCAATGGACATATATTTATATTGATACATTGCTATTAACTAAATGTACATATTAGTCAATTTGTGGTTTTTAGCATTACCTTGTTCTGTTCCACATCCAGGGAGAAATTTTCATCTAGACACTGTGTTCCCTTGGATTATTTTTACATGAGACTATTTCATAAATATTCATTATTTTCCATTACTGACAGCCTGAGAGGTTCTGGCCAGGTGTATTGTAGAATGTTCTTCAATTGGATTATTTGGTGCTTCTACCATTAGACTGGGAATGTAGATCTGGTGTAGGACGTCCACAGGGGTGCATATGCTTGCCTCTGCTGATGCAACTCTGCATTTCCAGACTGTGTATGTGTGAGTAGGTTTTGTCCACCCAAGACACTTAGTTTCCTCTCTCACACTGTACTCTTTGGAAATAACTTCTCTAAGAGTATCTTATTCTTAAAAGTTCCACTACATTTGTTTATTTGTTTGTTTGTTAGTTTGTTTGTTTTACAAGACAGAGTTTTTTCTCCATAGCCCTGGCTATCCTGGAACATGCTCTATAGCAGGTTAGCATCAAACTCAGAGATCTGCCTGCCACTGATTAGTACTGAGATTAAGGGCATGTTCCACCATACCTACATGGTACTTCTTTGATGGCACCATATTTAAATTATGTCTTTGGTATACTTCTGCAAATGAGATGTTCTATACTTTGTCTTATTACATTACAGTCTTACAGTGTCTTTAAAAAATAGCCATAAGGGCAACACTCCCATGGCCCATCTGATGCACAAGAGTCTGCATGCATGTTTGCAAATGTTCCATGCTTTCTGTTATGCAAATGTGTCACTCACTCCCAGCTTCAATGTGCTTCATATTTTCTTACTAGTTCTTTGCCATGGCATTATTTATAGCCTTTGTTTATCTTTAATATTAAGCTAAAAATCATAACCTGGGTTCCAAAATTTTATCTATTTTTAAAATTTTTTAATCTGTGTCTTTAATCCACTTATTATACAGAGAATAAAACAAAATTTGTCCACAACTTGTAATTTTTTTCATATTTCTGAGTACAGTGCTAATGGATTGAAGTAATCTTTCTTTTATCTTCCTTTTAATGCCTTTTTTCATCCTTTATTTCCCATTGCTTCTTTAAACTCATGTTTCATTGTATTTCATTGACAACTATAATTCACTTATTACCAAATAATTCTTTCTTCCTGACCTGTGTCTTGAGTCGGTTATTGGGAGTGACCAACACTCCCAATGAGAAATACATCGGTCAGTGATTGCTCAACTTTTCTTTCCTTTGGTTTTTACTATAGTTTATTGCATCAGTTGTAGTGTAGCATAAAGTAGCTAATTACTCTGATTTATATTTCATTTTATTATAATTTGCTTAATCAAACAAATTATACTCTTTAGTAATACATTTATTTGGTTTTGTTCTTATGAACTAGTGGTTGGTTTGCCTTTCTTCTCTGAAAATCATTTTCATGTTTAAATTTTGGTCTGCCAAATCTGTATATATAGTTTTTATATTTTCATTTTATTTTCATTGTTATTTTTATGTGCAGGGGTATTTTTCCTGCATATGTCTATTCACCAAGAGCACACAGTTCCTACACTACTGAATCAATTACCAACCCCTGTATTGTGAGGTTTTCTTGTTTGTTTGGTTGGTTTGTTGGCTGGTTGATTGGTTGGTTTTTTTTCTTTAAGGTAGCCCTGGTTATCCCCTGAACTCACTTTTTAGACCAGCCTTGCCTTAAACTCAGAGAGATTCATCTGCCTGTGCCTCTTGAGTGCTAGGATAAAAGGCATGTGCCACCATGCAGGGCTGTATATATGCCTTTAGTTATTTGTTAATATAACGATTTTGTAACCCCAAACTAATCTCAATCAGTGAATGGGTATTTTGTTAGTTCTTGAATGGAGTCATTTTTCCCTTATCTTTCCATATTAGCTCTTCAACATTTTCTTCCATGATTCATGTTATATGAATGTTTGCTTGCTAATTTCACCCCTCCTCTTAAATTTCTACAAATCATTCCTGACAATTTTTGCCATATCTTTAATTTTAAAATATCTTCTCAACATGATCATGTAGCCCATTAATCAATTAATTTTTAATCTATTTTTATATTCAAATTTCCCATTGAATTCTTCATTTTAATTATTGCATTTTTTTACAGATGATATCTCCAGCTGGTTTTTCTTTATAAACATCTGTCTATTTTCCAAGTTTGCAACATAATTTCCCTAAGGGTATATATTATGCTGTTTGAATTTTCTTTTCTTTCTGTTCCATTAGCTCTGCTTTCTCTGGTATATTTGTTGTTACCTTTTATGATTGTAACACTCACTAAATATTTCGGAACATTAAATTTTGCCTTTATTGATAGTTTTTTCAAAAAACTAGGTATCCTTAAATCATACTTCTTAATTAGGACAGGGCAAAGTCTAATTCTAGGTCAGTTCTGCCTATTATTTTGGTAAAAGAGACCCATATCTCTAAGTGGAACATGTGAATATAGTCTGCTTTACCTTTGATTTTTTAAATTAATTATTTTATTTATTTACATTCCAAATGTTATCTCCGCTCCCAGTCCCAACAGGTTCTTCACCCCATACCCCATATTCCTTCCCTTAGCCTCTGAGAGGATGCTCTCCCACACACTCCTGGTCATCCGCCTTCCTTAGTACATCTTGGGATCCACCTCTGATGTTTTTACAGCACCCTGGGCATTCTTTGAGGCAGACATACTCAATCATCCAGCCATGATGGAGAATATGGGGAAAGCTGCTTCTAGAGAATTGTCTGTTTACCACATTCCCGCAGCTGATTTCCAGGGTAGAAAATCAAATTCCCATGGGAAGAAACTTTGTGTCATTCACTACTATTGTACACACTTAGAACAACAATGGCTATAGAGTCCACATAGATCTATTACATAGATAAATATAGAAATTGCCTCTACCTATCCCAGGCTCCAGCATGATTTGTGACTCACTCAGATCTAGCTCTCTCACCACCTTTTAGGACACATTGCTTATGAAAAAGATCTGTCAGCCAGAGTAAAACTTCAAGACACTCATTTATTCCAACCTGCTTCTTGTGAAGATTCTGGGAAAAAATTCAAGTTCTGCTAACTAGTAGTGCCAACTAGTCCTCCCATTTCTCTACTTGAGTTACATTCAGCATGTGCCCCGACCCTATCCCCACCCAGGTCATAGTTCCAGCAAAATGACTTGAATGAAGATGGTTAAATATGGAAGAAATACATATACAAGAATTTCCTCTACAATACTACCCATTTGTTTTGATCAATGTTGCTTTTTCTTTTTTTCACTTGTGATGGGATGATCTTAGCTTTCCTGGCATGTCTTTTTTTTTTAATATTACAGAACATTTGTTCATGGATTCTACCTATTCTCTCAGCCTATATATAGGTATGTGTTGCTCACTGATGGAAATGTGTTCTGAGAAATGTTTCTTTAGGCATAACATCGTCATAGGAAAATTATAGAGGTGTCCACACAAATATAGATGACATATCCTTCTTTGCCTAGACCATATGCTTTTAGTATGTACATATATTTGTATATTCTGTAGTCATGTGATACTAGTCATAGCACATGTATGCACACACACACACACACATGCATGCATGCACACACGTGCATGCATTATAACTATGATACACAAAACACAAAGTCAAAGGACACTTGAGAAAGTGATGCAGTCAAGCAACTTAGTAACTATGAGATGTGAAGCAGTGCCTGCTGGCAGTTCACAGTACAATGTTTTATGGTTCATGCTAAACTGTTTTGTAAGGAAGAATGAACTCTCCAAAAAAAGATAAAGCTATATGTAAACAATTTATCTACATGATAAAATTATATATAAATTATTTATTTATTTTCTAAA
>NW_021604713.1:1972156-1986285 GCF_004785775.1 Grammomys surdaster | reverse complement strand
AGAAAAGAAAGAGAAGAGAAGAGAAGAGAAGAGAAGAGAAGAGAAGAGAAGAGAAGAGAAGAGAAGAGAAGAGAAGTAGAGCTGTTTATTGACATGAGCAGAAGATGTGAACTGCACTCGTGCTGTGCTTGTTACTGCTGATGGTAAAATGGGATATTACTTATACCAGTATCAGCTCAGGAAAGAGTAACGAACTGAGCCATGAGGCTATGCCAGCGTAACACAACAGAGATTTTCTGCTCTCCTATTACGGAGCACCACAGTACATGCCTCCCATTGGCTGATATATCCTTCTGCATCTCCTGACTATCCCAAGATAGAGTTGATGTGAAAGATAAAAGGTCAACAGCCATTGGTTATTTTGCCATCATGATGAGAAATACATACCCTAAACTCTACTTTTGATATAACTTTTAGCAACTGAAGAAGAAAAATTAATTTAAAGATGTTATTTTCTATGCATCTGTGCATGGAGTGTGTTCATGGGTATGCAATCGATTGAATACGTGTGTGTGTGTGTGTCTGTCTGTCTGTCTGTCTGTCTGTCTGTTTGTCTCTGTGTGTCTGTATCTATTTCTCAGTGTATGAACATGTATGAAGACCAGAGGTGGATGTTAGTTGTTTTCTACTATCTGTCCCTTAACTTTATTTGAGACTGTGGAGCTCAGAACCAGATCTTTGAGATTCTGCTGCATTGGCTAGTCAGAGCCTGTAGACTGTCCTTTCTCTGACTATCCAGTCCTGAGATTGCAGGCTCACTGCTTTATCAGATATTTGTTTGTTTTGCTTTGTTTCTTTTTCATGTGAGTACTGGGGATCCAAGTTAATTTCCTTATGCTTGTTTGACAAACACCAAACTGACTGAATAATTTCACTATCACCACCCCCATCTTTTATATTTAAGACAACATGGGAAAATTACATTACTCAGATAAAAAGTATGAGCCTGTGACAGAAATATGAACTTGTCAGGCAAATGACAAGTGTCTTGGACTTAGTTGGTACTCATTTAAAAGTTCTTAACTATGAATCATATGCACAAAATTTATATACTTATAATTCATTTAAGACCTTTTTTTCTCTCCTACAAGGATATGGCACAAAGTAAAACTAGAAATAAAGAAGGATCATGGAGGAGAAAGAGGATGGGAACTAACTTTTCCAACCTTAAAATGGTATTAGAACCAACCTCGCTCACAGTAATTTGGGAAAAGATAAATGTTAATAGCTTTGAGAGACTGAGGCAAAGCCAAGGAGAATTGGCATTTTGGATCAATTTCTTTTTAATTGACTGGGAGCAACACAAAACAAATGTAAAGATCTCAGCACTGACAGGGGCCACGTCTTCACAGTCTGAGCAGCCTAAGAGGAAGAGGCAACAGCCTCAGTTCCTGCATCCAATCACATGAGTTGATGCCCAGTGCCTCTTTTCCATAGTGCTCTTTCCTCCCTGAAAGGAAGTTTGAGTCAAGTAAGGGTGTGAAATTCAGCCACTTGTTCTCTGTCCATTTCTCACACATGAGGTGTAATGAACAGAGAGCTCAGTTAAAACAAAACAGCAGGAGAGAAACTTTGGTCCTCACAATGAAAAAGAAGTCGTGACCATTGTCTTATGATCCACATCCAATAGTATTGGGGTTTTCTCAGTTTTAGTTGTCATAATACACAAGCAAAGAAAAATCTTCTACGATGACTTTTTTTTAAGCTACAGTAGTTTATTACATGCTTTTATTAGTGTTATGATTATGACTTATCAATGTTTTTATCATATTCATATCCCTTCCCAACTTTTCCAAGATCCATATCCCTTCCCTACCAACTGGACAAACATTGTTTATGTGCTTTTTCTTAGTCCTTTAGGACCAGTTATCAACACATCAATATTCTTGGACATGTGCTCATCTTCTGGCACAGGAGCAGCTTATCAGAAGATGTACCCTTAGAGAAAACAGTCTCATCTCCAAGGCAACTAGTAACTGCAAGTCACCCCAGGCTAGGGATGAGATCGTGTGCCAGCTTCCCACTCTGGGATTTGTTTCTCTGAGTTGGCCATGCATGGGCTTTGTGCTGAAGTGATCCTTGTGAGTTCGGCTGCTCTGTTGTGTCAAAGGGTTTCCCTGCAGTCATCTACTGCCTCTTGCTCTTACACTCTTTGTGGCCCTTCTTACCAAATGATATCTGAGCCTTGGGATAGAGATACATGTTTCCTTTTGGGCTGAGCATCCTGTAGTCTCTCATTCTATGTACTTTAACTGGTTGTGGGTTTCTGTGTTAATCAGTATCTATTGCAAATAGAGGCTTCTCAGATGGAGATTTAAAGATGGACTTATCTAGGAACATAATGAGTCATCAGGAGTTGTTTTCATTTTCAAAGTTCCTGAATCCTCACTCTAAATGAAATGGAAGCTTCTATCTCTAGGATCTCATCTCACATTGCATGATATTTTCTGTTATCTTGATCCATTCATGCCTGTCACTGGTCCCATGTTTGGATGTAGTTTCTAACTTCTTTTGCTATAAGAAGAAAAAAAGGCATATTAGACAATGGAGGATATACAACATGGCAAATGAGCAGAGTTGAGCTTTTGCTGAATAAAGGAGAAGAACAAATGTTCCAGAGAGACCTATATCTGTGACATTAATAAATTTACTTACATGTCTTTCAGCAAAATCATCAACAAAGGGGGTAATGTCCTTTTCAGTGGTGGCATTTAACTATACCCATATACCTAACTATAATTGAGAGGGAAGGCAAAAGGCTCTGTGATCATTTTACACATCATAAGAACTAGAAGTTCTGAAGATTACTCCACATTATCCTCTTCATCCATCCTTAGAGACTTGTGCTCCTATGGTCCAAATAGACCTATTGATCTGCTGGGCAAAGGTCATATGGTTAATAGACATGCAACAGACATACAATAGATACAAGCAACTCCCTAGTAATCTCTTATCCAAAAGATGATAGACAACTAATAATAAAGCTTTGTCACACAAGATCCATCTCCAGGGAATCTACTAAGGCCTGTGAAGCAGATGTTGTGCAGGTTGACCATAAATTAATCAGAATTAAGACAAAGTGTTTGGAATTAATTTTATTTGGGTATAGCAGTTGATATGAAAAGAGATACTTTCATGAATGGATTTAAAGTGGAATATCAGTAGCATCAACTACAAAAAAGTGTCTGGGAATGAGCAATGAATGACTACAATATAGTCTCTAGATCTCCATAATAACTGAGCACATTATAGGAAATATTTAGTATATAAAGTATACTTTATAATTTGCATACTTTTCTTTCCTGCTGATATTTGAAAGATTATAGACAAGGAGAAAAAGTTCCACATTCCTCTTCTTGGACAACTAATTAAGCTGTCAGTTCCAAATTTAGGCAGAAGCTTGAAATAGGCTTAATTAGAGTTAAAGAGATTGGGTTGTTGAGTAAAATTTCCACTCACTAGCTTATGTTTTAGAGAGCAGATGATCCTAGCATCAAGCTTAGTGTTTTGTTAAGTGGGGTAGACAGCTGAAATAGCTAGGAGAAAGTGAAACATTTCTATTGCTGCCAATAGAAAATAGGAAAGGACAGACACAAAAGCAACAAGGCTTGGATCTGAAAAGCTAATTCTGTGGCTAAAGTGCTTGATAGTGAAGCATGGAGACCTGACTTTTGACTTTAAATCATTAAAATATATTATTATTATTATTATTATTATTATTATTATTATTAAGTATTGCCATTTGCTGTTTGGTTGTTGTTGTTGCTGTTGCTACTGTTTAGTTGAGTATAAAAAATACACTTGTAACCAGTTCTGGGATTGAAATATATGCAGTTATGGACAAATAAGCATAGCCAACAAGTGAGCTTCAGGTATATATATATTTGTCTATATATATTGTTATATATATGTATATATACCATAGACCATAAACATACACACATATAATATACAACACAAAAACAAATACGTGGAACAAATTCTCAAATTGTAAACTGAAAATGTCTTTTATTTAATGATGTGTAGTTTGTGTTTTATTACTGGAAAAATTAAATTATGCAGTGTTTTTACCTTTGCTGTTGTTGAAAATTCATGCAATTAGTAATATAAAATCTTGGTGTAATTCTAACCAAGCAAGTGAAAGATCCATATGTCAAGCACTTCGTGTCTCTGAAGAAAGAAATTAAAGACGATATCAGAAGACAGAAAGATCTCCCAAGTTCATGGATCAGGAGGATTTACATAGTAAAAATGGCCATCTGACCAAAAGCAATCTACAGATTCAATGTAATTACCATCAAAGTTTCAACACAATTCTTTGCAGATGTTAAGAGAACAAGTCTGAACATCATCTGGAAAAAAAAAAAAAAAACAGGACAGCTAAAACAATCCTGTACAAGAAAAGAACTTCCAGAGGTATCACCATTTCTGATTTTAAGCCATACTAAAGAGCAGTAATAAAAAAAACCTCTATAGTATTTGCATAAAAACAGACAGGTTGACCAATAGAATAAAATTGAAGATCCAGAAATAAACCTACACACCTTTTGATACTTGATTTTTGACAAAGAAGCCAAAATCATACAGTGGAAAAAAGAAAGCATCTTTGACAAATGTTGATGGGCTAACTGGATATCTGCATGTAGAAGATTGCAAACAGACTCAAATCTATTACCTTGCATAAAACTCAAGTCCAAGTGGGCCAAAGACCTCAACATATAACCAGACACACTAAACCTTATAGAAGAGAAATAAGGAACTACCTTGAACACACTGACATAGGAGACAAATTCCTGAACAGAAAAACAGTAGCTCAGGCACTAAGATTAGTAATAAATGAGACCTCATGAAACTGCACAGCTTTTGTAAGGCTTGGGATATCATCAGTAAAACAAAATAGCAGCCTAGAAAATGGTGAAAGATCTTTACTAACCCTATATCTAACAGAAGACTGATATCCAACATATATAAAGAACTCAAGAAATTAGACATCAACAAACCCAATGACCCAATTAAAAATGGACTGCAGAGCTAAACATAATTCCCAGTTCTCAATAGAGAAGTCTCGAATGGCCTAAAAGCATGTATAGAAATGTTTAATGTCCTTATTCATGAGGGAAATACAAATCAAAATGACTCTGAAAGTCCATCAGAATGACTAAGATCAAAAACTCAAGTGACAGCACATGCTGGTAAGAACACGGAGCAGGAGGAAACATTCTTCCATGACTGATGGGAGTGCAAACTTGTACAACCACTTTGGAAATCAATTTGGTCATTTCTCTAAAATTTGAGAATAGTTGTACCCCAGGATCCAGCTATACCACTCCCGGTGGTGAGGTTTTGTCCAATTCCCTTTCTCAGTGCTGGGACCCACACAGACTTTGGTCATGCTTTCTTGGATCCCTAGCTCCATCCATATACCGGCAAGTTTCATGATAGCAGTTTTTAAACAGATGAATCCCATTGTATTAATGTACCACATTTTCAGTATGCATTAATCTGCTGATGAACATCTAAGCATTTTCCAATTTATGGCTTGAAGTGGAAACTTCTAACTCTTTGGAAAGTGAGTTACGCCAAATGTTTTGCTGGGGCACACATGTGAAAGGATATCTTGTTAAAGCTAAAACATGTAAAAGACTATTTTCCTGAGGCAGACACAGGTGAAAGGATGTTGTGATATAGCAGAAATGTAAAAGGTCTCTTGATGAAGGAGTATAAATATGACCCCACAGATAGTGGGAGACCAGCACTGAGCCTTAGTTTGAGTTGGTCCGTTTCATTATTCTTTACTAACAACATTGCATGTATTGGTTCACCTTACATAGTGTTGTTGAGCTCAACTTGTGATAATACCATTACTGAGAGAAACTAACCCAAGAATTTTTCGTGATGTTCCTTAGGCAACTTGCTGTTCTGCAGCCTGGCCTCAGGCCAGTAGTTGGTCCTGGTGGTTTCTTCAGGATTAAAATACAGCTGCCTGGTGTCTGCTTGCTGAAAAGACTGGACTGTAGCTTGTGGTTCATGCCTTGTGTGTGCTTGCCTAGAGGACTGGTCTGTAGCTTCTAAATAGTATTTGGTGTCAGCTTTGGGACTGAACTGATGCCAAAGAAGATGTTCACCCCAAAAGAACTATTGCTAATCATGTCCACATCCCATGTATCCTACTAACTTTTCTCTTCCACTACCTCTGCTGGATGGTGGGCTAGAGGATGGGTTGAACCCTTACTAAAACTAGGTTGTAAAAAATTTATGCCTATACTGGCTATTATAAATAAAGTTGTAATGAACATGGGTAAGCAAATGCCTTTGTAGTAGGATGATGAGACACTTGGATATAGGCTCAGGTGTGGTACAGCTGAATCTTAATGAACATTTATTTCCAGCTTCCCAAAGAAGCTTCCTGCCACACTGATATCCAGAGTGGATATCCTTACCAGGAATGGACCCATACTTCCTTTTCCCCACATTATTGCCAATGTTATCTGCCATTTGGTTTATTGATCTTTTCAGTTCTGATAGGTGTAAGATGAAATTTCATATAGCTTTGATTTACATTTCATTCATGAATAAAATATGTTAAACGTTTCTTTAAGTGTTTCTCAGCCACATGTGTATTGTTTAGTTCTATACCCCATTTTTTATTATTTGTTTCTTTAATGTCCAGCTTATATATTTTAGGTATTACCTCTCTATTTGTTGTGTAATTGCTAAAGATCATAGGATGAGCTTTTGTCTGAATAGTGGTTTCATTTGTCATGCAGATATTTTTCAGTTTCATAACGACACATTTATTATTGGTCTTTAGTGCCTGCCCTATTGTGTCCTGTGCCAATTAGTTCAACGTATCCTCCAAACATTTTTTAAAAATAAGATACATGTTCTATGGCCTGACTTTGAGATCATTGATCCATTTGGAGTTGAGTTTTGTGCAAGATAATAAATATGGATCTATTGGGATTCTTCAACATGCAGCCATCCAATTTGACCAGCACTGTTTTTTGAAAATGCCTTTGTTTGTGTTTTTGTTTTTGTTTGTTTGTTTGTTGTTTGTTTGTTTGCTTTTGTTTGGGTTTTTGTTTTGTTTTTAATTTCGGGATTCTTTATTATATAAAAAAAGAGGTGACCAGAGATAGGTGGATTTCTTCATCGGTCTTCAATTCTATTCCATTGCTTAAGATGTCTCTACTATGACAATACCATGCTGTTTTTAATATCATAGCTCTTTAGTACAATTCAAAATACCTTTAGTGTTCTTTTTTTTTTATTTCAGGTGGCTATCTTAGTTGTGTGTGTGTGTGTGTGTGTGTGTGTGTGTGTGTGTGTGTGTGTGTATTTCAACATGAAACTGAAATTTGTACTTTAAAGATCTGTGAAGATTGTGTTGAAATTTTGATAAGGATTCCATTGAGTCTGTAGATTTCTTCTGGTAGGATGGTGATTTTTTACTATGTTAATCCTACTGATCCAGGAGCATGAAAGATCTTTCCATCTTTGTGATATTCTCTTCAATGTCTTAAAGTTTTAATAATGCAACTTTTTCACTTGCTTGGTTAGAGTTATCTCAAGATATTTTCTATTATTTAAGAATATTGTTGATGGTACTATTTTTCTGATACTTTTCCCTCAATCTATTTGTCAGTTGTGTGGAGGAAGGCTATTTTTATGTGTTAATTTTGTATCCTACTACTACTTTACTTAAAGTGTTTATCAGATGTAAAAGCTTCCTGATTAAGATTTTTAGGGTCATTTAAATTGAAACTCATATTATCTGCAAATAAAAATACTTTGATTTTTGCTCTTTTCTATTTGCATCTACTTGATATCCTTCAGTTATTGCTCTAAGATTTTAAGTACTGTATTGAATAGGTACGGAGAGAGTGGACATCATTATTTTGTTCCTGGTTTTAATGGAAATGCTTTAAGCTACTCTCTGTTTAGGTTGATTTTACTGTTGGTTTAGGATATATTGTTTTTATTATGTCAAGATATTTTGTTATATCCCTAGTATCTAAAAGAACCTTATCATGAATGGGTGTTGCAATTTTGTCACAGGTCTTTTCTACATATAATGAGATGATCTCATGGTTTTTTTCCTTTCAATATATTTATGTGTTAGACTACATTTATCAGTTGATGCATGTTGAACCATCACTGAATCTTTGACATGAAGTCTAGTTGTTCATAGTGGGTGGTTTTTTGTGGTGTTCTTGACTTCAGTTTGAAAGTATTTTTATTGAGAATTTTCTATGTATCATCATAAGGGAAATTGTTCTGTATTGTTTTTTCCTATAGTGAATCTTCCTGTAGTTTGAATATCAGGGTAACTACAGGTTCATAAAATGAATTGGACAATGTTCTTGCTGTTTCTGTGATTTAGATATCAGGGTTATTGTTATATCATAGAAAGTATTAGGAATACTCATGGAAGCAAATATGGAGACAAAGTGTGGGACAGAAACTGAAGGAGGGATCATCTGGAGACTGTTCCACCTGGATATCCATCCCATGTGCAGTCACCAAAGGTAGACACTGATGTGGATGCCAGGAAGTGCATGTTGACATGAGCCTGATATAGCTGTCTCCTTAGAGGTCTGCCAGAGCCTGACATATACAGAGATGGATGCTGACAGCTAACCACTGAACTGATCCTGGGGTTCCCAGTGGAGGAGTTAAAGGGAAGACTGAAGGATCTGAGAGAGTTTGCAGGCCTTATGGGGAGAGCAACAATACCAACCAACCAGAGCTCATAGGGTCTAAACCACCAGCCTGGGAGCACTTAGGGAGGGACCTATGGCTCCAGCTGTATATGTAGGGGAGGATGTCCTTGTTAGGCGTAGGTGGGAGAGGAAGTCCTTGGTCCAGTAACGGCTGGATGCCCCACTGTGGGGGAATTCGAGGGTGGGAAGGCAGGAGTGGGTAAGTGGGTGGGGGCACATCCTCATAGAAGCAGGAGGAGGTAGAATGGAATAGGAAGTTCCTGGGTGGGGGGGATATAGGGAAAGGGGAAAACATCTAAAATGTAAATAAAATATTCAATAATAAAAGAGAAAGTATTAGGTAATATTCTTTTAAAGTATATTTAGAGAAATAATTTGAAAAGTATTAGTGTTAATTCTTTGAAATTTTGATGGAATTCTATCATGAATTCCTATGATCCTGGCCTCCTTTTCATTGGGAGATTTTAATTAATGCTTCTATTTTACTACAGTTTATGAGTATGTTTAAATTGCTTATCTGCTCTTGATTTAATTCTGGTAGGTCATATTTATCAAGAAATTTACCCATTTCTTTTAGATGTTTTAGGTTACTAGAGCACAAATTTTTAAAGCTTTCACTTATAATTCTTTGGATTTCCTAAACATATGTTGTTATGTTCCTATTTTCATCTCAAATTTTGGTAATTTATGAATACACATTTTTTCTCTCATTTTACTTGATAATAATGGTTTATCAATAATATTAATTTTCTCAAAGAACCAACTTTTAATTTTATTAATTCTTTGTAGTGCTTTTGTTTTTTTATTTCAACTTTATTGATTTCACCCATTTAATTATTTCTTTCCATCTACTCTGTTTGGTGTTTCTCTTTCTTTTTTTTTTTGTTTTGTTTTGTTTTGTTTTTGTTTTTAGAGCTTTCAAGGTATACTGCTAAGCTACTAATCTGAAATATCTCTGGTCTGTGTGTGTGTGTGTATGTGTATGTATAGACACTTAGTGCCCTGAACATGCTTTTAAAAACTGACTTTATTGTGTTCCATAGGTTTGGATATGTTGTATTTTCATTTTCATTCAATCCTAAAATACTTTTTAATTCCCTTCTTAATTCTCTCTTGACTTATTTTTCCAATTTAGTAGTGAGTTGTTCAGTTTCCACGAGTTTGTATATTTTCTGTTATTTCCATTGTTATTTATATCCAACTTTAGTTCACTGTGGTCAGATAGGGTGCAGGGTGTTATCCTATTTTCTTATATCTGTTGACATTTGCTTTCATCCAAGTATACAATCAATTTGAGAATGTTTCTAAGCTGCTGAGACGTTATATTCTTCTTTATTTGAGTTAAATGTTCTACAAATATCTGCTAGGTCATTTGATTTATGACTTCATTTAGCTCCAGGATTTTTCTGTTTAGTTTTTGTCTAGATGACTTGTCTATTGTCAAAAGCAGAGTGTTGATGTCAACCACAATTTAAGAGTGAGGGTCAATATGTGATTTTAGCTGTGGTAGTATTTCCTTTTTGAACTTCAATATCTTTTCATTCAGTTCATAAATGTTTAGAATTACAAGATTCTCTTGTTGGATTTTTTCCTTTGATGAGTATGTAGTATCATTTCTTATCTCTTCTGAACAGATTTGATTTGCAGTCTAGTTTGTTATTCAAATGGCTACAGCTGCTTTATTCTTGGGTCTACTTGCTTGAGATACCTTTTTCCATCCTTTTAACTTGAAGTTTTTCATTTTTGCTTTTATCTCAGTTTGGGTTTTCTTTGGTGAGTTTATTTATAATTTCATGTTCTGAATGGTTTTCATTTTATTCTACTCTTAGTTATGTTTTTATAGACTTCATTGATGATATTTTTATATCTCCTTTAATATCCTTGAACACATTCATGAATTCTATTTTCTAGTTCTTGTGCTTTAGTTATATTATATTTGGCAAGTTCTATTGGAGTAATGTTACTGGTTTCTACTAGATGTATGTTGTCTTGGATATTTGTACTTTTGTGCTGGTGTCTAGGCAGCTGAAGTTAGTTAGATGCTTGAGGTCATTCTAGTTGCTGATACCTGGTCTTGTTTTTGTTAGATGTGTTTTCTGTTCATTGGTTTATTTTGCTTTCCATGGGTCTTAGTAAAGTATGATACCTGTTAGTTGACTAGAACAGAGTATTTCTGTAGGTCAGTGATTTACAGAGGTGACTTAGAAGAAAAGGCTGGGAGCAATATCAGCAATAGCTTAGATCTGGAATGAGACTAAAGAGATCACAATGAAGGAAACAAAGAAGAGTGAAAACCACCTCCCTGGGTCCCAGCCAGGTGTGATGACTAAATGTTTTAGGTAGAAAGTGTTTCTAGGAACTGACAATTGACACAAAGGAATGGTAATGTGCTAAAAGGGAAGGTTGAGAAGATTCACAAGAATGAAAAAGTAATAGTTCACACCTAGGTTCTATGGAGTCACCAGTTAGTGAAAGAAGAATAGGAGGAGGGGTATGTGCGAGCAGGCTGCTCATAGCTGAGGTGAGCTGGAAGAGATCATAACAGAGGACAGAATGGGCTCTGAGAAGCACATGCCTTGACAATATATTCTTTATCCACTTCTGAGATATCCCCTGAGCTTTGCTAGTACTTGGGTGTTGGGGGAGATTAAAATGTTCTACTTAGGGTTCACACTTAGTATCTTATCATAGCCCTTTGAATACTTATACTTATCTTAGTTGATTGCTGTCCTCTGCAAAGCATCTCTGACCAAGTTTGAGGGCATTCTATATTTATGACTAGAAATCTAAATGTTCAGATGGTGCATTAATAGCATTATCATTTATCAAATAATGATAGAAAGTATAACTCATGGGACTGTGATCATCCAAGCTAAAGGTTTTGACCAGGACTGTGGATCATGCCTCAATTCTAAGGAGATATCAGTTAGCTACTCAATAACAGTCATGTCTTTATTATTCCAGTGGGTAGTACATTGCCTATTTGATTGGGACTGCAACATTCGGAGTTCAATACTCAGTAAAACCATTTATTTCCCTTTTCTTTCATCAGCTACCATAGAATCTTCTAGCACTATTAAAGTTGAACATCAGGGAGGAATTTTTCTAGTTAGTTGGATATTAATTTCACTATGCACTGTAGCCAAAGTAAATTACGTCTGAAAACATAGTGTCTTACCAAATTGTTATTGTGGGCAACCAAGGGCACTGGCAATACCCTGTGCTGTTTTGGAGACCCTGGGCCTCCCTATTCAACAATTGTAGGAAAGAATACAATGCATCATGCTATGGTTTTAATTTAATGACCCATGTATTGTGGAGACGAGATTATTTAACCATTCAAGGTAATCCCATTCTAATATATTTCTTTTCCTCAGGGGATACCACTGAGGAAGATGTTGAGATGGAGGGTAGGGTAGAGAGCTGAGAAACATTGTCTTCTCAACATATCATAAATATTCACATATTAATCCATACCATTTGGAGTTACCTGAACTAGATCAAGCCATCCAAATTGCTGGGATAAATGTAGTAGATGAATTCCAGGTTATACTCCTTACTGAGGAGATATTGCAGTTGACAGTTGATGGAAGAGGGAAAGAACATTTCATTTCTTTTTTAGGATGTGGCCATTGGTAGGATCCCTGTGTTCTAGTTGATGAGTCACACCCATGGTTATATGGGCAGCACTAACTAGACTTATGGGTTATCGATATAAAATGCAAGAGGATGCTAGAGGATCTTAAAGGAGCTATACAAAAGTTGGAGGATTGTCTTAATTATTGTTCTGTTCCTGTAATCAAACTCTATGACTGAGACAACTTATAGAAAGAAGAATTTAATTTGGTGCTTGCTTACCGTTTTAAAGAGTTAGTCAATTATTATAATGGGAAGAAGAATGGCAGACAGACAGGCCTGGGGCTAGACAAGTAGCTGACACCTCAATCTGATTCACAATTTGCAGACTGAGAGATCTGGTGGTAGCTTCTGAAACTTCAAAGCCCACCCCCAATGACAAACCTCCTCCAACAAAGCCACATGTTCTAATTCTACCCAAAGAGTTCCACTAACTATAAAACAAGTATTCAAAAATATAATCCTATAGATGAACATTCTCATTCTGACCACCATAGAAGAATATAATTGTTAGATATAATCATATTTTATTATATATGTGTATGAAATTCAGAAGGATAAAGAAAAATAAAAAATATTTTTAAACAGAAGTAACTAAATATTCCTAGTAATGGACTTTCAGTCAGTATGTCTGAAATCTGTGTCAGGGAGGACTGAGCACTGGGATAATTCTTTGCTTTATTATGACTGATTCTCTCTCATGTCCTGATTTTGTAAACTAAAGCAACTTTCTAAAACTCTCTGAATCTGAATCACTTTAAAATGTGGATCACATATCTTATAGTTATTAGAATTAGAAAGAATGTTATTCAGTTGCTCAGTGCCACACAGATAAGTAATTCAAATTCTACAGCTTATGTCTTTTCACTGCAATGGAAAGTACAAATCAAGTTGCTGCAAATTAATATTAAAGGAGAGTTTCAAATTTAAACAAAAAAATAACCTTGCGACAAATCATTTTTTAAAGTAAATAATTCTATTCAAACATGGCAAATGCCTTCTTGCTCAACCTTAGGTTTTTTTTATAAATGAGATTTTTCCTAAAATGTGAATATACATCAACTTTCAGGACATGGCTTGAACAAATAATATCCTAAACTGCACTACATCACAGACAGCACAGTCTGGTTGCTAGTGCTATATTTTAGGTCCATCTTTCAAAATGCTTGCATTAGACATAGACATGGAGCCATGATCTGTAACCTCAGAAGTGAAAGATAGGGGCATAGACATGTAGATCTTTAGAGTCTACTGGCCAGCTAGTCCAGGTGAAACAGTAGCCTCCAGGTTCAGTAGGAGACCTTATCTCAAAAACTAAGATAGAAAGTGATTGAAAAATATACTCAAAATCAGCCTCTGGCCTCCATGTTTATAAACATAGTCAAGTATTCACACACACACAGACACACACACACACACACACACACATGCATGCACACACTTGTATCAGTGGCCTCCACTAATGTTTGGGGAATGACAACTATTTTGGTTTAGTTTGGTTTTGTTGTTGTTGTTGTTTCTTTCTTCCAAAAGTTACTTAGAAAAACACTAGATCTTCTGTGACATTTTTCCTATATTCATCTACTCCAACAACTACTTCCATGTTGTGCATTACTATTGCACTTTGCTCATACAATCTCTCATCACACAAGTGCTGTGACAGCTAATATGTATTAAGTTGTCTTCTGTTATCTGCCAGGTACACTGGAAGTATTTGGCTAAAAGATAGATAGATAGATAGATAGATAGATAGATAGATAGATAGATAGA
>NW_021604713.1:1938299-1972146 GCF_004785775.1 Grammomys surdaster | reverse complement strand
AGATAGATAGATAGATAGATAGATAGATAGATAGATAGATAGATAGATAGAGCTAGAGATAGATGAGATATAGAGATAGAGATAGAGATAGAGACAGAGATAGATATATATCCTGTCATCATCTCTCTAACCTATCACTATCATAAGCTCTGCCCTATGCTCTCCATTACTCAGACCACAGCTCTTCCTGAGTTGCTAGAGGCCTGCTACTATCAAGGACTTCCAATCTGGGACTATCAGCTCTACCTGCATTATGATAGACCTGCTGCTATCAAGAACTACCAGTCCTAGTAACACCAAAGACAACACCAAGGCTATTGAACTGTATAAGGACACAATCAACAAGAGTCAGGACAATATGGAAACACCATAACCCAGGTATCTTACTGTCCCAAGACCATTACATACAAACACAGCAGAAGTAAAAGAAAAGGATTTAAATTCAATTTTATGAAAATAATAGAGGCCTTTAAAAAGGGAATGAATAAATCCCTTTAAGAAATACAGGAAAATACAAACAAGTGAAGGAAATTAAAAAAAACTGTTCAAGACCTGAAAATGGATATAGAAGCAGTAAAGAAAACACAAACTGAGGGAATCCTGGAAGTGAAAAACCTAGGTAAGAGAACAGAAACTATAGACACAAGCAGCACAAACAGAATACAAGAGATGGAAGAGAGAATCTCAGGTTTAGAAAATACAATAGAAGAAATTGTTAAATATTTAAAAGTTTCTAACACAAAACATCAAGGAAATTTGAATTACTATGAAAAGACCAAACTTGAGAATAATAAAAATAAAAGATGAGAAGATTGCCAGCTCAAAGTCCCAGAAAATATTTTCAACAAACTCATTCAAGAATTTTTTCCTAACCTAAAGAAAGATTTGCTTACAAATGTACAAGAAGCTTGCAGAATACCAAATAGAGTGGATCAGAAAATAAATCCCTTCCTGGCACATAATAATCAAAACACTGAATGTACAGAACAAAGAAAAATGTTAAAAGCTACAAGGAAAGAAGGACATGTAACATATAATGGCAAACTTAAGAGAACTACACCCAGCTCCTCAACAGAGACTTTAAACCCAGAAGGACCTGGACAAATGTCTTGCAGTTTCTAAGAAACCACATATACCAGCCCAGACTACTATACCCAACAAAACTCTTAATCACTATACATGAAGAAATCAAGATATTCGCTGGGAAAACCAAACTTAAACAACATTTATCCACAATTCCAGCCTTGCAGAAGATATTATAAGGAAAACTACAAACAAAATACACCCAAAAACAACACAAGAAATAAATAACCCCACACCAACAAACTCAAAAGAAATGAAACACACACACACACACACTAACACCACAGCATCAAAATAGCAGGAATTAACAATCATTGGTCACTAATATCTCTTAATACCAATGGACTTAATTCCTCAATAAAAAGATACAGACTAACAGAATAGATGAGAAAACAGGATCCATCATTCTGTATGCTGCTGCATAAACGAAACATACCTTAGTAACAAAGATAGACACTACTGCAGAGTAGGAGTAGAAAAAGTTTTCCAAGCAAACAGTCCTAAGAAGCAAGCTAATAAAATGGACTTTTTACCAAAGTACTCAAAGTGATGAGAAAGGATACTTTATACTCATCAAAGAAAAAAAATCCACCAAGATGATCTCTTAATTCGAAAAATCTATTCCCCAAATGGTACATTCCCCAAATAGGTACATTTGTAAAAGTAACATTATTAAAGGTTAAAATTACACATTTACCCCACACATTAATAGTGGGAGACCTTAATACACAACTCTCAACAATGGATGGGTCATCAAGTCAGAAACTAAACAGAAAAATAATGAAACTAACAAATATTATGAATCAAATGGGCATAACAGATATCTAGAGATTATTTCACCTAAATATCAAAGCATATTCTCAGCATCTCTTGGGATCTTCTCCAAATCTGACGATATAATTGGTCACATGACAAGTGTCAACAAATGTAAGAAAACTGAAATAACTCCTTGAGTTTTATCAGACTTCCATAGATTAAAGCTGGACATCAACAACAATAAAAATAACAGAAAACCTACAAATTCATGGAAACTGAACAACTCTCTACTTAATGAACACTGGATCAGGAAAGAAATTAAATACTTTCTTTAATTCAAAGAAAATGAAGGCACACCACACCAAAATTTATAAGATACAATGAAAGTAGTGCTAAGAGGAAAGTCCATAGCACTAAATGCCTTCAAAAAGAAATTGGAGAGATCTCATAGTAGCAATGTAAAAAGATATCTAATAGCTTTAGAACAATAAAGTAGACAGCAGGAAATAATCAAACTCAAGGCTAAAATCAATAAATTTCGAACAAAGAGAACAATACAAAAGCACCAACAAAACCAAAAGCCAGTTCTTTGAGAAAATCAACATGATAGGCTAACCCTTATCCAAACTAACTAAATACAGTATCTAAGTTAACAAAATCAGAAATGAAAAGGGAGGCATAATAACAGGCAATGAAAAAATCCAAAAGAATATTAGGTTTTACTTCAATAGCCCGTACTCCACAAAATTGAAAAATATAAATGAAATGGATGATTTTCTTGATAGTTACCACTTAAGAAAGTTAAATTTAAATCATGCAAATAATTTAAATAGTCCTATAAATCCTGAGGAACTATAATCAGTCACTAAAGCAGTTATTAAAAGTCTTCCAACCAAAAAAAAACCAAAACAAAACTAACAAACAAACAAAAAACAAAGCAAAACAAAAACAAAATAAACAAACAAACAAACAAAATAGTACCAGATTGTTTTGCTCCAGAATTCTGTTCCACTGGACCTTTGACTAAGCACTAAGGCTACTCAAACTATTCCACAAAATAGAAATAGAAGGAACATTGCCAAACTCATTCTATAAAGCCACAGTCACCTTGATACCTAATCTACACAAAGACTCAACAAAGAAAGAATTTCATACCAACTTCCCATTGGTGCAAATACACTCAATAAAATACTCATAAACCAAATCCAAGAACACATCAAAACATCATCCACCATGATCAAGGCTTCATCCGAGGGTTGCAGGAATGGTTCAATAAAAATAAAGTCCATTAATGTAATATACTATATAAAGTTGTAAGATAAAACCCCACATGATCATCTCATTAGATGCTGAAAAAGCCTTTTGACAAAATTCAATACCCCTTCATATTAAAAGTATAAAGAGATCAAGAATACAAGGCATTTACCTACACACATTAAAGGCAATGTACAGCAAGCCAAGAGCCAACATCAAACTAAATGAAGAGAAACTTGAAGCAATTCCATTAAAATCAGGGACACAACAAGGCTGTCTACTTTCTCCATATCTGTTCAATATAGTACTTGATATCTAGCTAAAGGAATAAGAAAATTAAAGGAGATGTAGGAGATACAAATTGGAAAGGACTAAGTCAAATTATTGCTATTCATAGACCATATGAGAGTCTACATAAGTGATCCCCAAAATTCTACCAGAGAATTCATATCCACTTCATGCTTTGTTTTTGTGCCATCATTGAGACTACATTGTTCATGTAAGAGATGTTTGCTGGACTTATCAAGAAAGATATGGAAAAAAAGATCATGAGGCTGAAAAGTAAACATTTAAAGAGATAAAGAGTAGTCATAACATTTTCTAAAAGTCACAGTAGAATGAGAACAGAAGTCAGAATGGCAATATCCTGATAAATTTTTAATCAATGTTAAACAATTTCTCAGTTATTGCATATCCACATATTAACTATGAAATAAAGTAAATTATATAGCATTGCCAACTTCTTTTCTAAAAGAGAGGAGCAAAAAACCCTATTCAGCTCTTCTGTAAAGCTTGTAAGCATGTGAAGGTGACTTAGAGGTCCTTTGAGGATGCTTTTTGTTTACTTTTCTGATCTTGCATGTTTTCATCTTTCCTTTCAACTTTTACAGTATAGTCACACAGATGTGGAATCATTGACCTGCACATGCTCTAGTCTTTTGTTTCCTGAAGATTATGGTACATTCTCATCTTTCTTTTTGAGTCTTTCTCAAGATGGGTTAATTTTTTCTTATCTTTCATACAGCCAAAAGAACTTTACTGCAGAGAAATTCTACAATGACTCTGTAAGTTGGGTTTGTGATTTTAACTCTTTCTCTCAGTCACCTCACTCCTCAAAAGAAGAAGTTATATCCTGAAAAGTATTTGCCTGAGTAGTTACCTGCTTATTTGTGCTGCTCACCTGTCTTCTTGATGAGGACAGGAATTCCAATGATCACCTCATGTCTGGTCTCCTGTCTCATTGGTGTATGGTAAAAGACTCAAACCTGGTAGCTGGGATCTTGCTTGGTTCCATTATATAGTCATGACTTTGATTGGATTATTTACATTCTCTTAGTTATACCTTTTGTCTATACAATGAAATAATAATAGCTCATTCTTCAAATATTTTGTGAGGAAAAAAAGAAGATAGTACAAGTAATAGTTCAAGAAGAGTTCAACATATAGCATATGGCAAATGCCTGTTATATGCACCAATGGTCACTTTATGACAAATCTTTACATGAAATCAAAACAACTCACAAGACACAATTGGAAACCAAGAGCAGAATCCATGCTGACTTGGGCTTATTTTTATCAATTAGTATTTTGCTTCTTTGACATTTGTTCTAATGACCCCAATGTGATGTCGGGACATTCCCTTGCTTAGGATAGAAACAGACTAGACCATTCTTCCCCCTAATCACTTTGCTTCTGGCCCAGTTGTTGTCTTCCCGAACTTCAGATTCAAATCTCAAATCAGCATTTTGTCTGCTGACAGCATTGTAAATTCAAGAATACTGCTCCTTGGTGCATCGTTGACTGCTTCTGGTAAACAGTGCTTCGCATGTTTACTTTAGATCTACAAGGAAGCCATGGAGGAATTGAGTTTGAGACCCTGGAGAGCTTCACTGACTGAAGTAGAAATAAAAGAAAGAAGACTGACTTGGGTTTTGTCTTACTGAGAATAAGATGCTACTCAATATTAGTTTTATGAAATGTATTTTTTCTCTATTCACATTTATGAATGACTTTCTTCTTCTTCTTCTTCTTCTTCTTCTTCTTCTTCTTCTTCTTCTTCTCCTTCTCCTTCTCCTTCTCCTTCTCCTTCTCCTTCTCCTTCTCCTCCTCCTCCTCCTCCTCCTCCTCCTCCTCCTCCTTCTTCCTCTTCTTTTTTCTCTCCTTCTTCCTCCTTTTTTTGTATTAATCCCCTTTATTTTCACAGTCATAGATACTCAGATCCCTTTGAAATGCCCACTCCTAAACTTTATGTATACATTCATTAGAAAAAAATTAGACAATATTTGCTTCTGTAACACATCTGTGCATTTCATGTCTCATCCCTCAAAACTGTTCTTATATAAACCATTTCTTTTTCAGTATGTGCTTTGGCTATCAGTATGAGCATCTTTAAGCTCCTCCAAGGTACTATAATTGCATATGTGGCATAATTTCCAGCAAAGATGTGTCAGTGGACAAGGAACTAAGAAACTGACCCTTGCCTGGATTCCATTTTTATGTTGTTATACGACCTTGAAGGAATAATTCCACTTAGTGTATTCTGAGACTCCTTATCAGTAAATCAGCAAACTGAAATAATTTCCTTCTGGAAATTTGCTCCAGAATATTATAATTAATGGTGAAATAATAAAGCTCTTGGGAGACTTAATAGGAACCAAAAACTTCCTGATATTCCCCTCCTCATTACTTCAACATCTCTCAAGAACTGGGTCAATGTTAAGGTGTCCAGTGTAAAGTTGGCTTAATAAGACCAAACTCATCAGTGCTTAACTACATTTTTAAGTGTAGAATAGAGTTTATTTAGGGGCGTGGGAAGAGGAGTTGAGAAGAGAGTAGAGACAGAGAAAGAGAGGGAGAGAGAGAGGGAGGGAGAGAGAGAGAAAGAGAGAGAGAGAGAGAGAGAGAGAGAGAGAGAGAGAGAGAGAGAGAGAGAGAGAGAGAGAGAGAAACAGAAACAGAAACAGAAACAGAGAAAGAGAAGAAGCTCACCAGGAACATGTGGAGAGAAAGGGGGAAGCAGAAGGGGAGAGAGGAAGAAAGGTGTCAGAGAGTCAAAGAGAAAAGGCAGAGACAATAAAAGTAATATTTTTTAACATAAAACTAACACTTGAAATTATTTGCTAAGAAGTAAAATTTATTGAACCAAATACTGTTTGGTTCTCCATGTTCCCTCTAAGGGTGTGTATCCTCTAAGAGAAAAACCCAGGTTTAACCACAGTATTAATTTTTGGAGGTCACTTCATGTCAGACATTACTTAAAGTGTTCTAAGAGAAAAAAAAAGATGAACATTAAATTTTACATTGTTGAGTATGAAAGCAGAAAGTACTGTTTGAACAACACATTTCTTTTTCTGTGTATACGAGGAATAAGAGCAATAATATAACATCTAAGTTCAATATAAGGACTAGAAAATACTTTTATAAACTGGCAATACTATATACATGCTGTCTATCCATGTTAGCTATTGCTGATACCAACCATATCACCTAGAGCAGTGATAGGCAGAGACTATAATTAAATGTATCCATTTTGCAAGAAGTTGAAGCTAGATGAGTTCTCATGAAATTAAATGTCCTCAAGAAGTGGCTTAGGGAATTGGTGGAGGGAAATGGGACATATTGGAAACAACCCAGCAAACAGCTTTTTAAAACTATTTTATTTCAAGGAAAGTACACTTGGGTAAGTATCAAGAGTAGGATTATTATTGACTCCATTAACTTTCAAGGTATTTTTTCACATCCATTTTCAGAGATTTTTTTTCTTTTAGTAAAGGCATTCCATTATCCAGGAAGAAAATTTTCCCTATAAAAGAATTTTACCTACAAATGACAACTCAGTGTAGCTTGCATTTTTCCATTTTTGAAGATGGCTTTCCTCTTCTTTCACCCAAACTACAGTGATTCTTCTCATCTTGTAAGATAATAGTTATCTTATTTTCTTTATAATGCTAATTTCGAATTGAGACATATTAAACATCTTGTGTTTAATATAAAATACAGTATAAAACTAGTGACAAGCAAATTTCCCCCTTTCTTATACACACACACACAAACACACACTCACAGTCTGTCTTGCATTCTCTCTCTCTCTCTCTCTCTCTCTCTCTCACACACACACACACAATTTCTTCAGACCCACTCCCTCATCCCTGCCCACAACTTCATGGATCCTACAAACTAACCCTCCCTCCATATCCTCCCTCCCCCAACTAATTGCTTTGTACAGACTGCAAATTCTAGCAGGCATACACTGCTAAGCCAAAGTTAACACTTCTCAGGACAAAAAATAGGCTGAATGTACACCCACGTCTCTCCTACTGCTCCTGAGAGTCTCTCCCCCCAGTCTTATCCCAAGCTCTGTAGCTGTAAACCTGTTGTAGTCTCCCTTTCCTCTCTGACATCATTTACAATAAAGACCCTGTCTTCCAACCTTCCTTCCCCCAATTCATCACAGTTACCCAGACTCCCACAACAGCAGGCATTGCCTGTGAACATACCAGCTAAACAGGCTAAGAAAACAGGCAACACACAGATATCACACTCTCTAAAAGTTCAAAAAGAGAAAACATAAAACAAGGAACAAAACACCCATCCAACAAAGATAAATCTAAAACACAGCACTCTGTAAGATAGGGTAAAACACATTTAACAACAGTCAAAATAATATTGTCTCCAAAACAACTGCACAACCACACCACAGGAAGCCCTGAATACTAAAACATAGCTGAAACACACACACACACACACACACACACACACACACAGGGGGGGGGGGGAGAGAGAGAGAGAGAGAGAGAGAGAGAGAGAGAGAGAGAGAGACCTTAAAACCGGCTTTATGAAGATGATAGTGGTTTAAAAAGGAAATGAATAAATGCCTCAAAGAAAGCTAATAAAACACAAACAGGCAAAGGAAATGAATAGAACTTTTCAAGACCTGAAAATGAAAAAAGAAGCAATAAAGAAAACATACTAAGGGATTTTTTGAAAATAAAAATTTAAGAATTCAAGCAGGAACTACAGAGGCAAGCTTCACCAGCAAAATACAGGAGATAGAAGAAAGAATCTCAGGTGTTGAAGATACATTAGAAGAAACGGATAGAGAGGTCAAAAATAATGTTGAATCTAAAATCTGCTGGCACAAAACATCCAAGAACGCTGGGACACCATGAAAAGACCAAATGTAAAAATAATAGGTATAGAGGAAGGAGAAGAATACCAGCTCAAACGCCCAGAAAATATTTTCGATAAAATCATAGAAAAATGAAGAAAGAGATGTCCATAAAGGTACAAGAAACATAAAGAACTCAAAACAGATTGGACTAGAAAAGAAAGCACCTTTGCTACATAATAATCAAAACACTAACTGTTCAAAAATATTAAAAGCTGCAAGGAAAAAAAGACAAAGTAATACAGAAAGGCACATCTGTTAGAATCAGACCTGATGTCTCAGTGGATAATCTAAAAGCCAGAAGTTGAGCAAAGTCATATTTTGTACAAATACCATATTCTTATTCTCTAGAAATGATCTCATCTTCTTGTTATTATGAATAGAACAACAATAAATATGAATATATGAAGGTTTTTATTGTTGTTATCTGTTCAGACATGCTTATTTCTATATGAACTCTAAAGTCAGTGGTACTTCTAAAGGTCCATGAAAGAAACAGATGCAAATCGGGCAGAGTATTGTTAGAATCAGGGAGGTGGGATGGCATTGCCATAGAAACATCTATCTTAGACATTATGAAGATAATATTAATGCATTATCTACATAATATTAAAATGACTGCACAGGGAATAAAATATCCTAAGATTGGTGGGAACCACATAAACCACACAAGACAATATCTGAACAAATGTGAAATAGCAAAGAGCTAATTTATTTAATAAATAAATTATCAGTTTTTAAAAAACCAATAAATGAACCAGAAATTGAGAGGTACACAAAAAGCCTGATCATGTGTTTACATACATGAGCTGTGCATAGAACGATGGGCACGAATAATGATAAGACAGTGGTAAGCAGCAACTGAATTACAGATGTTCGTATTATGTCCAGTGCTTTCCTGAACAGTTTGCTTAAGTTTGTTTAAACTTCCTAGACAACCTTTGAGCATATCCTTCAATTGTCAGTAACGTCATCTTACCAACAAAGACTCTAATGATTACAGATGAAACAAAATAATGACAAATGAGTTAGATATGAAAATTAATTGGTCATTTTGAGAGATGAGAAATTATTTCCATCAATGTATTGACAAACATTAAATGTCTAATATTACATTATGTTGATAAAGCTATAAAGATCCTGACAATCTTACATATTGCCTCAACCTCTATACATCCTATAGTAACATGCTAAATATATGTAGGACTTGAAATTTATTTATGAGTGTGGGTTCATGTCCATGTGTGCAAAGTGTAGTTAATTGTATTCTTAAAATTTCAAATCAGAGGTCCTTCCAGTGCCCTCTAGCTCTTCAATTTCCCAGGGGAATTTTATGTGAACACACCCAGCTGGCAAAGTCACAGTTTATATTTCCTGCTTCACAGAGATCCCTGACACTGCGAGGCAGCCTGCCTAGTGGACTCTAGCTCTTGAAGCTGAAGGAGCCTGTTCATCAGCTAGATAAATGTTTTGAAACTGACAGTTCCTTGTGCAGACCAAGAAACCTTCTTAGGAGTTGAGAACCCACTACATTTTTACAAATGCTTTCTGCCATGGGTAAAACCCACTTAATAATGAGTTTTAAATAGGATCAGTAGTGAACAAGATAATTAAGGCTGGTCTTCCATAAACAGATGTATAATTGAAAACTGAGGCAAATGTTCATGTCACAGTTGTCTTTGGCCATAGAGAGGTTCAGATATCCTCCTATTAGATTATGGATAACTTGAGGGATATGTTAGATGGTGATGAAGAAGGAGTCAGTTCTGGACCAGTGCTGTAGAGGCTCCAATGCAAGGAGATAGGTAGGCTCACTTATGTACAGATGGTACAGAACACTCAAGAAGAAAGCAGATTTTTAGAGTCAAATGAATGGAAAGTCAAATTTCTAGTAAACTGTAAAAGGAAAGTGTGTATGGCAATAGTTAAATTATCAGTGAAGGATGCTTACAGTGGTCAGTATTTAACCAGAATTCCTGATCTATGAATCAGACAATAAAAAATGATTACTCTTTTATCAGAGTTTATAAGACAAAAACTCAGGTTTTGTTTTAATGTCTAGCTACAAGTGTCTGCATAGAATGGTATTTTGAAGAATAGAAGTTAGAAGGGAGGATACTCGGGATGATTTAAGTAGGAATGGGAGGAGGGATAGTAGGTAGGGATGCGTAGAGGGAGGACCAACCAAAACCAAGATTGTGTGAAAAGTCTGTAAGGTACTGGGTGCTTTGTAAGCTAATTAAAAAGCAGAGTATAATGATAATAATTTGAACTTCAAACAGAAGTATCCTTGGTAAGTGAATAATGCCATTCCCAGATGTCATAAGTTTATTAAACAAAACTTCCAGTGTAAAGGAAGAACTACATCTCTACAATGGTCAACTAGGTCCCTGAAACCCACCAAATAATATGTGCTATTGACACTGCCTTTGCTTTCCCAATAGAATTAGATAATAGGACCATATTGCTGAAGATGCCATGTATTTTATTGCTGGACATGGAGAAGCTAGGCATGGACTGAGCTGGAAGCTTCCTGCCTGATGGTTAGCTTTCATAGTGTTGGAAGGTGCTGTGCAGGCTGATAGGGAGGAAATGCCATAAACAGGCTTATTCAGCTGTGGCATGTGTGCTACACAAACAACTTGCCAGAGAAGGTGTGCCCACTAGTGCAGTAGTATCCAGAATATTTGCAAGTTATTGAACCACTTTCTGATTGGAGTTGAGGATGCTACACAAGAGAAAATTTGCATCTGCTACTCTAAAAGCCCATGCTAGGAAAGGCATAGATCTTAGTAAGGAAACCACTGCTTTTACATTGTTAAATGTACATACTCTATCTGTCAAATTGCCTTCTAAATGTTTTTCTGTTTGTCCCTAGATAAACTTCTTTTTGCTGTGGGCAGTAGTTACTGCAGAGGTTCATAACCAGTCGAAATGGTAATGCTATTGACTATTGAATGAATGGCTAAGTGTAATGTCTGTATCACCCCCACTAATGTTTGAGAAATACAGCAGGAGAGGCATAGAAAGAATATAAGAGATGAATGGAGGAAAATATTGTGGAATGCTGTATTTCAGACGCAACTTGGACTCACAGTGCCTGTGGTTACATGGCCAAAATCTACAAGAACAGAGCTGTCAATGTTCCATCAAAGATGGGTAAAAAACTCCGGAGAGCTCACTCCTTCCTGAAAATTTATAAGCAGCTGTCATTTATTGGTGTGAGAAAGTAGCCCTTTCTTCAGTGGTGCAGCCCCTAGTGAGTTGCTCAGACTTCTTTAATCTCTCCCCACCCAGGCTGCTATATGCAACATTATTCAAATGCATTGGATTACAAGAGACCACTCATAAAATAGTGAGAGTACTGGCTGGAGGGAGGAAGAAGACCAGGAAGGGGACAAAGTGGTAAGAGGGGAGAATAAGATCAAAAGCTTCATATACACGTTTGAAAATACCATAATATAATGCATTATTATGTTTAATTATTATTTGGTAGTAAGAACCAGTTTTTAAAAAGATTTACATATATCAGGCAAAAAATGACTTAAGAGGTTGTCTATTACAGCCTGCATGCAGTTCATTATAAATGACTCATAATAATGTAATTAACTTATGAAAGACATTTTGATTTGGAAATTGATTTGATAATAGATGTTTTTACTAAAGTGTTGGTTATCTTCAGTGGTTTAGACTCAAGTTAATAATACTGACAATGCATCACACAGAGATCAGGTCTTTTTTTTTTTTTCAGACAGTTTCACATTCTCTCCTCATTTGATTTTATTTTTTGAAGTGGTATTAGAAGCTCTCAAGATGAAAGTCATAAGGCTCAGAATTACACATATCCTTTTCATGTATAAAACATCTCGGTTAACTTTCTGTATGTATTTCCACATGCCTTAGTACCTTCGAGATGGGAGGTCAAATCAACCACCCTTAGGAGGCTCTAGTTTAATGGTTGTCTGCCCCGCCCCAAGCTTTTTTTTTTAACTTTTCTTTGATACTAAATGGAAAATTCACTTCGTTAAGAAGCAGAAATATTTAATAAAGTTATCTGTGGAAATGATAGAAACGTAGAACTAAAAGGAGACCATTAAAAGGTGATAGAAATGATGATTTTCCATATTCATTTTCAAAGTAAAATACAGGTCATCTGAGAGAAGAGCTGCTTTGTTAGTCAGACTTTCATCACTGTGACATCTTATAAAGAAGAAAAATACTTAAGCTTATTTCCTCAAAATTTTTTTTTGTCTTTTCTTTCTGCTTTGTGGTGCAGCAAAAGATCCTGGTGGCAGTTATATGGGTATGACACATTAGTTATGGCTATAATGGCGGTCAAGAAGCAGATGGATAAGGAGGTTTAGGGCAAGATACAGATTCCACAGCATATCTCTGGTAACCCACCTCTAAAAAGTAAGTCCCACCAACAAGTGTCCATCATATTCTAAAATATTATCTCAAATTGGAGACCAAGTTTCAACATATGAGACCGTGGGGGACATTTTGCAATCTTATTTTTTTTTCATTTTTATTGGTTATTTTATTTATTTACATTTCAAATGTTATGCCCCCCTTCCCAGTTTCCCTTCCACAAACCCCCATCCCTTCCCGTTCCCCTGCCTCTATGAGGGTGCTGAAACACCCACCCACTCCTGTCTCAGCACTCTAGCCTTCCTCTACACTGGGTCATTGAGCCTCCACCAAGGGGTTCCCCTCCCAGTGATTGCCCGATAAGGTAATCCTCTGCTACATTTCCAGCTGGAGTCATGGGTCCCTCCACGTGTACTCTGTTTGGTATTTTAGTCCCTGGAAAATTTAAGGGGGGCTGGTAGGTTGATATTTCTGTTCTTCCTATGGAGTGGCAAACTCCTTCAGTTCCTTCAGTCCTTGCCCTAACTTCTCTATTGAGGTTCCCATCCTCAGCCAGATGGTTGGCTGTGTGCATCAGCATCTGCATTTGTCAGGCTCTAGCAGAGCCTCTCAGGAGACAGCTATACCAGGCTCCTGTCAGCAAGCACTTCTAGGCATCAGTAATAGTGTCTGGGTTTAACCATTACATTGTCTTCGTGTATTTTGAGCACGATGTCATAAAAACAAACAACCAAGCACTTTTTGGATAAATAAATGTTGAAATAGATGGAAAAAAGTATGGTCGTGGTAACTGAGAAGATGTAAAATAGAAAATCCTAGAAAATGAAAAGAATTTTCATTTATTAACTTTGTGTCTTCTAGAAGTAGTATTACACTCCCGAATGTAGTACCTCTATTCAAAGTTCAACTTTCATCTTGGCATATACATAAAGCAGATGGAAACACATTGGCAGGAACTGCAACTAAATCTGGTGAAATTGTCACAGACAAGACATTTGGCACACCTGGGGAGAGTAAATCCTTTGAAGTAAGGATGAAACAGTATAGAAAGCTGAGTCAAAGAAATCTTGAGGCATGGAGCTTCTTGCCTTGGCTTACCCTTACAGTCACCAGATAACCTGATTCTTCTTTCATGTCTCAGTCAGATTTCTCCCCTTGATTTCCATATTCTAAACACAATGATATGTATTCTTTTCCAAGATGACCTTGATACTCTGTGACACTGACTAGCCCAATGTGTCACATTCCAGGTTTGCTTGGTCATGGCTTCCTCTACCCCTTGTAAGAATCTAAGAATAGGAGTGAAGGCTCAAGCTCTCTCATTCAGACTCAGTAAAATCAAAGAATGAGAAAGACGGAAGTGAGAAGATAGAAGAGAGAGTTCATAGAGCACATATAACAGCCACATAAATTTTTTCACATAGATTTGCTCTTAGTCCATTTTATAGGAATAGGAAACAGCAGGCAACTGACATTTCCTGGACACACAGCTAATGTCCAAATTCTGTACTCTAAAATAATAGTTATAATGGGAATTCACTCATGGGGCAGGTAGAGTTCCAGCTCAGAAAAACATACTCCTACAAATCAGTGTGCAAAACAAAAAAATAGCTATTTAAATCATAGGTCCAGTCTTTGAGGTCTTGGAGAGAAAGCTAGAATCACAAGTTGTTGGAAAGTAACATGCCAAACACTGTAAGTGTGAGCAAAGAAAATCACAGTTGATATTTCCAATAGAATTATAGTACCTGCATGAGTCCTTTTGAATAACATCTAGAGATAGCATTTGCATTCCGTATGTTTTTGATAATTAACCATTTTGAAAGGTAGCGTTGGTGGAGATAATTACACAACTGCACATATATTTATAGTTCCCTATACAATCATAGGTGAGCAGAGCACTTTACTGTTCAATTAATGACTGTTTAAATAATAGTCTGAACCACAGGATTGACTCTCTCATTGAGATAATATAGCTTTGCAAAATAACTATAGGACTGTAGAGAAATGCTCTTGGCAACTGTGCTATAATATTTAATAGTGGGAACTTGATCCATAAAATGTGGCCTGGGGTTATTATGCATAAGCATGGGAAGTCCTCTCTTGTTGCATCAGCAGACTGCAGTCATCCACAAGATTATGTTGAGAGTTTTCATATTTTTGAGGTTATGAGGAATTCAGAAATGAAAAAAAGATTCTGTCCTCAGAGAGAGATGAATCATGTTAACTGGCAGTGCTATATAGCAAATTTAGGTGTAAGGAAGATATTATAGTAAGTTACAATTCTCCCCAATATTTGTTAAAGAGGGAAATCTCATATTGGGAACATTTGAGAAAAGTTCAAGATACTGGGAGACATAGGTCAAACTTCCAATGAAGAGAAAGTGCAGGGTGTATCAGTTTATGATGTGTGAACAAATGAGATTAAAAGAGGGGAATTAAAGGGATGGAAAGAATTTTGAATCAATTTGTTTCTAAAAGCTTATATATTTCTTACATAGTGAACAACTGTAGCAAGTGATTTTCTAATGTAAAAGCAAAAAACCTTAGCCCCAATAGTTTTCCTCTTCCCAATCTGGAAACAGAACAGAAGTCTTTGTGTCACTAAAACCACCTCTTGCATTTTCTCTACTTGAAGACTATGGGTCTTTATAACCCAAGGGGTGATACATTTATTAAATAAGTAATTTTTAACACAGTGTTGGATTTTCCAAATCTGTGTAATCTGAATATTAAATAAAATTCATTAATTAGTTTTGTGTTTTATTATCTGTAAACAAAATGAGACACACCAACCACTTTGAACATATTCTGTCCCCTTATGAAAAATTCCAGGTAACTAAAAAGTAAGTTTATAGGAAACAATTCTAGCCATGTCCCCTGTGGTTGTTTGAATAGGTATGGCCCCATAGACTCATGTGTTTGAATGCTTGTCTCATAGGGAGTGGTACTATTAGGAGGTGTGACCTTGTTGGAGTAGGTGTGGCCTTGTTGGAGGAAGTGTGACACTTGGGAGACAGACTTTAAGGTCTCATATATGTTCAAGTTTGATCAGTGAGACACAGTTTTCTTTTGCTGACTTCAGATCAAGATGTAGAATTCTCAGCTTCTTCTCTAGCACCATGTCTGCCTGGATGATGCCATGCTTCCCTCCAGGATGGTAATGGGCTAAACTTGTGGAACTGTAAGCCAGCCCTGGTTAAATGTTTCACTTTATAAGTTACCTTGACCATGATGTCTCATCACAGCAATAAAACCATAACTAAGACGAACCTAACCAGGATAAGAGTAGGTGAACCTGGATACTATTACATACAGAATTATTATTGATACAGAATCTCAGAGAACTGAGAACAATCAACAAAGACCTGATTAGTATAAAGACATATATACCATATAGAGCCAGTTTATTGCAATTTCTCAAAGTACCATCCTGACTGCAGAGAGCAGCCTTAACTAACCAGATGTTTGCACATGTTAGATCCAGAAAATTCAACAACAATGTTTCCTTCACAAGAATCTCCCAAAACTAGCCAATATAATGAACTAGAATAACTGTGCAGGTATACATGTACACACATAAAAAAAAGAAAGTCTTAAAAAAGACTATATGATATTTGGGAGTTGGGACAATGACAGATTCTTTTTTGGTGATGTGGCTTGTGCAAGACTCTGTAGGTCTTGTTAAGAGTAAATTTGTGCTTGACTGTATATAGAAGCCAAGAAAACAGAATGGGACCCATACAAGCAGTCTTTAAAAAGACCTGCAGTAATGGGAAGGCAGGAATTCCAGGTTGGCCTTCTCCTTTCTTTTTAGCCTTGGCTGTCCTGGATCACTCTGTAGATCAGGCTGTCCTTGATCTCAGAGATCTGCCTGTCTCTGCCTCTACCCCCACCCTTGCACCTGCCCCCGCCCCTGCCTCCCTAGTGCTGGGATTAAAAGCATGCAGCACTACCAAAAAAAAAAAAAAAAAAAAAGAGAGAGAGAGAGAGATGTGGTGATGGAAGAATTCATGAGGTAAGAAAGAGGAAAGAGAACAGTTAGGGTTTGAAAGGAAATAAGTGGGGGATATGGGCAGGGAAAATGGAGGAAGGTCAATTACAATTAACTGTGTAAGTAAATGTCATAAGGAAACCTACTGTTTAAGTCATTAACAACTTAAAATTAGGCATGGAGAGATGACTTAAGTGGTAAGGTGTCAGCTGCACTTGAGTTTGGATTCCCAGCAGAAAAATGCCAAGCACAGTCACATGTGTCTGTAACCATGATAGTAGGTGCCAGAGACTAAAGGATCCTGGGAGCTCACTGTAGTCAGTTTCAAAGTGCCAGATTCAGTGAGAGATTCTGTTTAAAAAAAAAAAACAACCACAGTGGAAAGTGATCAAAGAAGACATCCAGTGTTAACCTCTGCCTCCAGACATGTGCACACATATGCATATCTAACCTTACATATGTGAAATATGTGAATATACACACACACATATATATGCATATATATGTATATTATACATGCACACAAAAATTCAAATAAAGACAGAAAAGAGTCTGTTTCTTAGTCTGCAAATACTGAGATGGTTGGGGCTGGAGAGATGACTCAGTGAGGAAGGGTACTTGTTCTTGAAGAGGACCTGATTTCAGTTCCCAGTCATTCATTATTCTAGTTTCATACTCTAGTTCCAGTGCCCTCCCAATGCATTGGGTACACACGTGAGGCATATAAATACAGGCAAGCTAAACAGCCATACACATAAAATAATATAAAATAATATAAAATCAAATAAAATGAGTACAGCAACATGAAGGTCAAAGTAGAATGCAAAAAAAAAATCTTCCTTGGTGAGACTATGAGCCTGAGGCTATATAAGGAAATGGCTATTATGTTACTTTTCATTAAGCCTGAATCAAACAAACAAACAAACAAAAAAATCCAACAAAACTTTAACAATAACACATGAAAGAATTTAAGGATGGAGTGAACCAAAGAACACATGGTTTATTAATTTTTATTTTATTTTTATTTTTTGCATAAAAGAATTTGATTGTGTGTGGCTAAACCAAAACAATTTGCTTAAATTCTTCCTGAGTAAATAGAATAGAAACTGAAAGACAGTCAGCATTCCTTTACTAGCTCAGTTTTTTTTTTTCTTCTTCAGGCCTTTATTTAGGACAACTTTGTCCCAGTTTCTAAATATTCATAGCTACCATTCATGGAACAGCCTCCACATGGCAGGCATGGTGCCAAGCCCTTCGTTTGCATTAGATCATTCAGTGTTATAGTACTATCAGGGTAGAGAAGGTGTTATTAGAGTTTTACAGTTGACAGTTAGAAATGTAAACTTCCATTTTTCAAAATGTGTATATGTATACACTCTAAATGCATACCCCATAAACACAGAAGACAGTGTTAGAATTGCCAAAAGAGATTTAAATATAGATTTTATGTTCCTTATTTGGGAGCTACATGTTTAGAAATTATTAGCATCAGATTAATTATATGTTTACATTTTACTTTTTCTGTAAAATTTGGATGGATAAGCCTCAGAACCACTAGGTTAGGTTACACGCATAGTTTCTATACCACAAGTATGAGTCTGCCTGACTTTCCAGCTAGTGCTTTATTTTATGAAGTTTGTCTATTTCTGTCTAGTTGTCAGGCCACTCTATGAACATGAGGACTTTAGATGCATTCCATTGGCTCTACTTCGAGCGTCTTTTTTTCTACCTGGGTAATCCAACAACAGGAGTTGTCTACATTCTCTGAGTTCACTGGATATATAGTAACAGCTACTGTTCGACATTCTGAGATCTCCAGGGTGATGCTGAAAGACCCTATATGGAAGGTCTCATGTGAAGTCCTTAAGAACAAATAGACACAAGTAAATTTGAGATGCATGAGTTATTCTTGTTAACATTTTGGATAAGAAAGATAGAAAAAAAAGCAGGAGCTTGAACAAGGGCCTGAAAGACATAGGAGAGACATGCCATACACTATGGGAGGAGATGGCTCATACTTAAAGGCCTCTAGTAGATGATACTATAAAGTTCTTCAAGTCTGAAAGGATACTGTCTATACAAAATGAACAATTTGTTGGACTATGGGGCAAGCTTTACGAAGACTATCATTAAGAGAAAACAGTAAGACCCAAATGACAAGAATAGAAAAGAGATTATAAACCAGGAGGTCAGAGATTCAAAACAAAACAAAAAAAATGACATTAGGTCATGTACAGAAGGTAGATACAGATATCATGTCAAAAGGATCAGAGCGTGCAAAGGAGAGGATTGTTAGGAAATATACATATTTACCTACCAGCCAAATGTGTTATCTTCCTTCATTTCTCTTATCAATGCATCCTTTAGCTTCTCTTTCACAATGGCATTTTGGTGTCTTACTCTATGATGAATTTTTATAAACTAGTTCCAATTTGAAGTCATAAAATTACATAGTTATTAATAAAAACAGCTCTTGCAAAAAAGCCTCATTCTTTTCATTACTCTTCTACAGCCTATTCAGAGTAGAAATAAACTGTCTACATAGCAAACCTATTTCTCCAAATGTTGTAGGAAATTAGGCAGCTAAAAATATATTCCATCTTTCTCAAGCATGTCAAGTGGATGTAATATGTCAGCTTGTTACTTTGAAAGTGATTGTAATATCAAAAATGAAAGATTAAGATTTCAGGTGGGAAAGAGGCAGAGCTAGCCAGGGGAGATTTTATCTATAAACGATACCATCTCCATGTTAATAGCCTCAAGAGAGGAGAGCCCGGGAAAGAAACTCTGGCAGAAATTCGACTTGCTATATGAAATAATCTGATGTGCACCGAAAGGACTCTCTGGGTTTTATCTGTCAAATCAACATCTCTTTAACCCTGAAAATGTCGAATAAGACTGTCGTTGATCAATTCAACCACTTGAAGTGATACACACCACTCTGCAAGTACTTCTTATTAGGAGAAGGGAAAATGGGAGCCACAAAGAGAATCAAGTCATGCTTGTAGAAAAACAAAAGGGTAAAAAAAATAGGCACAGAGCATTCCTAAGTGTACATCACCAGATTTCATCAGCATCTTTCCTCCCAAAGGAGAAAAGTACCCGTGTCATGGAAAACAAGATAAGGAGGAATTTACACATCAGAACACAGGACACTATCCTTGAGGTTTCAGGGAGACATTCTACCTGGAGGAAGCATAGCTGTTCTCTTGGTATGAGACAAAGGATTGCAAGAGAAAGAATCTGCCTTGTTTTTTACATTTCTGTACTAGATTCTGGTTTAATTGAGATAAAGGTTTTTCTTGGTGAAATACTTTGTTTTACTTCTTTGTATGAATTCTTACAAGTCAAGAAAATGTAGGAAGTGCTTTGTTTCAGTGAACGATCTCAACTAATAGCCAGGCATGATTCTAGATGGACCACAAAGGGAAATGTGTTAGTTCAAGGATGGACAGCTTTGAGGCCTATAAGGATTTCTATTGTTAATTTCTGATCCTAGGTGGCTGGGATAATTCATACACCACTCTACCCCTATCTGTACAATTGCAAAGAAGGAACAATTTTTCTACCCCCAATCTTATAGCTGCGTAATAAGGCTTAATAAGATAATGGCTCTTATGGGATCTCAATAACCTGAAAGGGAGAAGCAATAAAACATATCTTATTATCATCAACATATGCAGTTTAGAATAATTATTTTAATGGCTCGATTTTTACCCATTATAATGAGGACTACAATCTTGGCTAATTTAACTAGGGACTGTCTTTCATGCTTGAGTTACTACACAAGACAATCAAATAAAAGGTATTTCCCCATTCTTCCCTATCTCCTCCTTACCTCTTCCTATTCTTCTTAAAGTGTTCCTCTCCATTCCCTTCATTTTCTTCCTGGCTTTAATTATAGATATTGGTTTGTTTGTTTTCTCCAGGGAAGGGGGTGTATTTACCCCCTGTAATTTGAACTACTGAAGTATGTATACTCCTGTTCCGTCTTTATGTTGATGGCCACTGCTTGTCATCAGTACCTTCAACAGCCTGCAGTGATTCTGTCTAGAACAATGAGCAGACATTGAAAGCAGCATTGGTGGAGTTTATTTTTACACAGATTAGCTTCTAAGAATGGAAAGAAGAAAATCATTTCGAAAGAAAAAGGATCTAAATGTGTTGTTGAAAGTACTGAAAATAATTTTATACTACAATCCAGATGTGTTATGAAGTACAAGGAAGAGAGGTGAGCCATGTCAATACTGTCCTTTGTTAATTCTGGATATGATTCTAATTGTTTTCCTTTCACAAGATTGATTACTTAGTGACTCCAGGAATGGTTATTGGATGCTTGTACATACTAAGGAAATCTGTTGGAAACCTCAAGAAACAAAGAAATTATCATGTCATATATTCAAAAGTTGGCGGAAGAGTAAAGCTTGAGCTTACTTTAGACTACTCACTAGAACATGTGGTAAATGCTAGACAGAAAGTGCAAAATTAATGATCCAGCGCAAGCCCAGAGAATGAAGGCATGGCTTCTAGCTAGTGTACTGGAGAATGTGCATGCAGTTGATATTGTTTTCCTCTCTATTAAAATACATATTTGATATCAATAGGAAAAGGTGGATGTATATAAGTGGGAGGATCTACAAAGACAAATCCATGACAAAGACCATGAAAGTACAAAGCAGAATGTACTAGGAATGCATGAGCCTCTTGGACTAGCATATCGGCTTATAATCAGATCAGTGGAGAAGTCTGGAAAAGGATGTGTTTGTTAAAGATTCAAATTTTCAGCTGAAGTTAATAGAAAGAAATGGAGCATAGATCATAACTATATGATTCAACATTTAGGTCATTTCTCAGATGTTATTTCCTTAGGTCCCAGTCATACTCTATTAGTCTCTGATTTTTTTCTAGAGTACATTAAATTAAACTGATTAGTAATATGCTTACAGTTTTAATTTTAATTGCCTGTCTCTTCCTTATACACTGTCATCCATGGAGGCAGAAACATTATTTCATTTACCACTGCATACTGAGCACACAGCATGATGTTTGAACTATACATTCACAATTAATATAAGAGAAAATCCTCTAAAATGGTATTTGAAAAATTATTTTGATATTTACCTCATTGATTGGATAAGAAAAAAGAGCTAAAGACCAGTCAAGTTCTAGGAGAACCACTGTAATCAGGAAGTGCAATGGAGAAAAGATCAGAACAATGGATTAGAAAGTCGGTAATACAAGATTTAGGAAGTAGATACATAAATCAGGATGTGCCTGGCTTCAAACAAGAAGAGCCAGGAAAAAAGATATTAGGAAAGAAAACGAGGAAAGCTAGAAAACAAGATGACTTGGGGATAAAGTCACTGATTATAGATTTAGACACACCCAGAAACCATGTCGAAACACTAGTATGGATCTGGGAAAGTAATCCAGCTTAGCAAATACACTGGGGTCACTTTATTTCAGATGAATCCTTTAGTCTAAAACCTAGTACCTCCGAGGATGAATATAGAGTAGAGAGTGATAGATTCAGATCTGTGTGCAAAGTCCAATGTGAGGAACTGAGAGAAACAACTCTCATGAAAGCTCAGACACTAAGACAATAGTAATTACATCATATACAATTTATAACAGCATGCAATGGCATCATCATCTAGTATCCCAATCCCCATCCTAAAGGTCATTCTTTGATCTTGCTTATATTTTAGCAAGTCCCAAGTGAGAATTCATACCCATGCGCCACAGTAGGTAAACAAATTTTGATCTGCAAGACCACCATCCTTCTAGATGTACCATATTTCTCAAAACACCCCTTGAAAGACACATAATCTAAATCAAACCTCAAGTTTGCTATATAAAAACAACTCCACAAAATAAAATCCCTTGGTGCCAACAAAACCAGATTATTGCTCTGAGATGTAAGAAATCTGTAGCTACAGCTTGAGTACACGGAGGTGTAACTTTAGCTCGGCAGGACCAATGGAAGCTGAGAAAAGAACAATTCCTCTCCACTAATGATCTGTGACTTTGCAGCTGACAGAGGTCCAATAGTCTTATTGACCAGTTTTTCCTTGGAGACATCCTAAAACCAACCTGTCTTGGCACTTACATGTCTTTTAATTGAATCCTTTTTCGTAAAGCAGTCTCTTTGGTTCAGGGGTTAGGACACAGGTCACCTCTGGTCCATCCTTGCTAACTTCTAAGTGAATTGGAACTTTCATTAACTCATCTCCTGTATTTAGAGAGAATGATGAACTCTCATGGTGAAGACTATTTAAAGGAAGTTTATCTTGTATCATCTAAGAAAGAGGTGGTTCTCAAATTATTCAGATCTCTATGAGCACTTTGGAAAGCATTTTTATGGGGGCACGGTACAGTGGTAGGTGGACTTAGTCATGTTAGGGTTCTTCTTCAAGTCAGACGCCCAAGACTACACTGCTTCAGGTTATGTCTCAGATGATAGCTTTTTAGGCAGAGCAATAAATCTTTAGAAATTCTTTTTAGTAATTAGGAAGTTAATAAATCAAATTGACAGCATTAGTCAATGCCTAAAGTCAGAGCAATGGCCACATATTTGAAGCAAAGGCAGTTTGCACTGCAAATCCCTTGTGGTATTTTGAAGCTCTGTTCCAAGCTACACTGCTCAGACTTTTCATCAATTATTTCATAGATTTCACCAGTGTGATTCCTGGGATAGCACAATGTCACCCGGTAATCAGAGAGTTTCAATAGCTAATCAGAGGTTATAATTGAAGCAAATCAGGGTAAGAATGGCTTTTGACAGAGAATGATACTTTTCTTTTAAATTTTAAAGAGGTGATAATAATAATTTAGAGAAGTTTCTAGCACTTCTTTTGAAACGACCTCAGGAAATATCAACTTATTATTCTAGAGACCACTTCCAGTGGAAGCAGAGGGAAAAGCAATTACTGGGTTGTGGAGTTTATGGATTCAGCACAGAAAATGCTAGATGCAGTTTCATTTTTAAAATAGACCATTTATTCAAGTCCATGCAAGTACTTTGGAAATTACTATTAAACTCTAAAACCATACTGAGAATGTTAGTGATAAAAGCCCAAGGGCTTGGGGTCAAGATACGCCCGCTGTAGTTACAACATGGTTAATGTGGCCTAGCATAAGTCACTCTGTCTTCCTCTAAAGCAAGAATTCCTTCGAGAAGATGTTGTTCAACCTCAACAACATCCATATTTTGCATAGGATAATTCTTATTTGTGAGGATCTGGCCTTTGCATTGGCAAGTATCTAGCTTCCCCATGCTCTATCTTGTAGATGCTAACAACACCTCAACATACACAGCATGGATTATAACTATTTTTAATCCAGTATAACTATAGTTAGTTATACTATCTCTCAAGATATCTCAAGTCATAGATTTACTGGAATGAGAGAGGATAGGATTGGTCCACTGTAAAGCAACAGTGTTGTAGAAAAAGAAAACACAAAACAAATAAATAAAACTATTTTATTCTGTCACCTTTTCCTTTCATGTTGCCAGGTTGCTCATCAGGGGAGATGATTTTCTCATAAGGCCAAACAACATACAATACATACATTCTATGCAATTTAATTTGTCTTTAAAAATAAGTGAAACTTTGGGTTGATGGCTTAGCAAGTAAAGATACTTGCTACCAAGCTCAGTAGCTTGAATTTGACTCCCCAGGACCCACATGCTGGAAGAGGAAAAGCAACTTCTACAAGTTGTCTTCTGATCTCAATGTGTATATGCAATGGCACACATATATCCCCAGCAATAAAGAAATGAGTTTTTAAAATTGAAAAAAAATGAGATATGCTACAACATAGATGAACTTCCAATAAGTTGATGCTAAAGGAATAAAGAAACAAAAACGTGTCATGACTCCATGTGAAATAGTAAGAATATCTACCTTCATGGAAACCAAGGGCAGAAGACAGGCTACCCAGCATTAAGGGCAGAAAAGTAGGTTATTGCTTACTGGGTACAGAATTAAGGATTGAGACAACAAAATGGATAGTGTTGGCTTAAATTATGAACTCTATACTGTTTATATTTCACAATGAAAAGCAGCAAGACAAGAATGTGAAAGTCAAGTTAACAAAGACAATCTTTGCTCTGGAATCATACAAAAAAATTAGTTGCTTTCATAAGCATGCCTATAAAGTCTTGGAGAAATGTGACACTCTATCTTAGGGACAACAAAAGCAGCAATCTCCCCTTTGGATTAAAACTAAGAAGAGATAAAAATCACGAGCCTGCAAAAATTTTCTCTTACAACAAACCTGCATGTGGAGATATAATCATTTTTCAAAAGGGAGATGGGTAAATAGATAAAAAGACGTTCTCAGAGAGATTAACAGAAAAGTTAAGGACAGCATCTATCACTGAAGCCCTAAACTGTGTGTGAGAAACTCAAGATGTTCTGATAAAAGATCAGTAACATAGAAAATAGTATCAAATATAGTGGCCAGTCATCTCCAGACAGCACTGTATGAGGTCCATAGGAGAGGTACCCATGGGGGTACTATTGAAACTAGAAATCCTAGCTAGGCCTAAAAGTGAGGGCCGCCATGTTTTATAATTACTCATGTACTTTATTAATTCCACATAGAATGTCTTATCCATCATTAGACATTTTCCCATTTCAAACAATAATATGTCTGATGCTCAGCAAACTGAATATGTCCAATTCCTGTTTTAAAAAATAAACCATACTAAAGAATCTTTTTTGGTTTTTGGTCTACCTTGGATGTTGAGATGCAAGAAGAATGTGAGACTAGAAGCAAACATACAGAAGTCAGAATTCTTAATATGAAAACATCAATGGCATTTCCTTTAATTCCTGTAGAATTAATGAAAATACACACTAAACCATTTCCACAGTTCCTTTTAGTTCACTCTGTACCTAGGTGGCCATCAGTGATTTCTTTTGGGGGAAGGTATTTTTATCTATCTGTCTGTTGTCTGTCTGTCTGTCTGTCTGTTTTATGTGTGAGTATACACTGTCACTCTCTTCAGACACACCAGAAAAGTATATCAGATTCCATTATAGATGGTAATGAGCGACCATGTGGTTGCTGGGAATTGAACTCAGAACCTCTGGAAGAGCAGTCAGTTCTCTTAACTGCTGAGCCATCTCTCCAGGTCCTCAGTAATGTTCTTATAAACAAAATGATCATTGACCTTTGTTACTTGTAACAGTCAGGATAAGTAGTGTATCAATGAGTCCAGAAAGTAGTAAGTGACCCTGCCAATCTACAATATCATTCTATTTTTAATGGGAAAAGTTAAAGGATTATCTATCCGCAAACATTCTGATAGGATTAGAAACTTTTCTCCGAAGACAACTTTTATGAGTGGTACTTTAAAATCACCTGTGAACATAAGCCACACCCTTAAGACTCCCACTTTCAGAGTCTTGAAATTGGGCAAAAATTTACAGGTCTGTAATAAAGGACTCTGAGTATAGACTAAGTCTGAATATTTCTGCCCTGACTGACTTTCCTTCTCTTAATTAGAGTTCCCACTTCCTCTGCTGACCCCAGTTTTCTTTATCTTGACTACTTACTCTTTTGAGGTGATAAGAAAAAGAAAATTTCACAGTGATGCTCTACTGGTTTCCAAAATACTTAACTAAATTATAAACTATACCTGCTGCAAACACATTTATCTGTTTCGGAATAACCAGTTGATTCTGTATGAGAGACATATGATAATTTTTCTGGAAAGAATATCCAGTTTTAAGAGCAATTCATAAATAAGTAGATATGGAGTTTAAAGATATTTTAATATAGAAAGGATTCTTGTTAGGTATGTGGTAATACTATTTAACAAAGAGAGCGCCAAGTCATAGCAAGGGCTTACCCTGCACTTCAGACAGAAACGTGGCAGCATTCAGGAACTTTGCTTAGCAGGGCAGTACATCTGGAAGTAAAATCTGTTTAGCTACATTTGCCTCTCAGCCAGGAGCCAAACTCAAGCAAAGAAAGAGCACTCATGCAGGAACTGAAAGCAAGTTCTCTCTCTCTCTCTCTCTCTCTCTCTCTCTCTCCTAATGGTTGGAAGAAAAGTGTTGAGTATATGTCACACACTTCAATCCACACTAGTGGCTCAGCCTGGGAGTCATGTTGTGTGTCTAAATACCTTTAGTGTGACTAAAGGAATCCAAGGGAAAGAAATGCTTGCCTGGCATTCATTGATAACAGTTCCTCTGAGCTGATCATGGGTATGGCTGAGAGATGTCAATCATTTCAAGGGTCAGCAGGCTCTCCAAGCATCTGTGTCTGTGCCTTTCTGCTCCTGGGCAAAACGGATGAGAAAATGAAAGGTATGGATGGAAATAAAAGATTTGCTTGGAGAGACACAAAACAAAAAAGTGCCCAATAGCTGGCAGGTGCGGTAGAAGTAGGGTATGGCAATCTCAAGGCTGCAAAAGGCAGAGGCATACTAGGCAAGTAACCTATGGGTAAGCAGGACTCCCCAGAGACAGCCAGCCTTGCTGCTTTCTTCCCTAGGGCAGTAGACAAGAGAAGCTTTTTTACACATAGAACAGAATCATCTCTGGAGGACAAGAGGCAATCCTGAGAATCAGAGAATCCTAACATCACAGGCCTTTCATTCTGGACAAGTGGCCTCTGGAAACTTTCCCTGAACTGAAACAGACCGTGAGAATGAAAGCAAGTTGTAGAGAATGACTTGAAATAAATGTCCACGGGGGAAATCATGCCACTGTTCCGGGGTTTCCAAATTAATTGTCAGGATCTTACAATCCTTTTGCCCCACTAAGGACCCAATTATCTACTCTGTTCTTTGGTCTGAGATGCTATTGTCTTGGTGATTTTATGCTACACCATCAGAAAATAACAAAGTGTTCTTCTGGCACCAAGAATAATTGTTCCTAAAACTAAACTCATCTCCACCGAATGGTAGTCACGTGTGCTGTTCAGATTTTCATCAAACGCAGGTGGACTGTTTGCATGGAAACTTGGTCATCCAAAGGCTTCCTCTGTGTGAATACTTTCTGTCATAAATGTTCGCATCAAGGGAACTTATTTGTAGGCTCACTACACTCCTCCTATGAAATTGAAACTCCTAACCTGTCTAGCTCACTCTCCCATTCCTGAGTTTTCAAGTACTGAACTTCTCAACTATTCTCTGATCATGTTCACTAAATAACTATTTTTCCTAGTTCTCTCCTGATTCTGACTTCACCACCTGACTCCATGACTGTATTGCATGGACTTTATACTATCCATGAATCTAAATACACATATGTCAATTTCCTACTAAAAGCCTGCGTATGCTTGATAAACTTTACTATCTTAATTTCTCCAATCTGTAAAATGGACCAGATGTTATAATCTGCCAGTTATGATAAAAGTTAGAAGTTAGTGTTGGTAGTGAGTTTATATTCAAAGCACTGTCTTGGTAGTATCTCCTGAATGCATTCCCGTCCCTTCAGAGACATTGATCTCCTATCCTGCCATTCTTTCATTATTGAATCTCATTCTCATTGTGTATGATTTCCTTTTATACTCTTCCAATATCTATGACAACTAAAGTTTAATGGCATTGTCCATGAATTTCAATTCAAAGTAATATATAGTTAAACCTTTTTTCCTTTGAAGTCTAAGTCATTATTAACAAGATATTCTTTTACTATGATGCAATATAAGGTTACAAAGTGTTCTTTTGAGAAGAATATTCAGAAATAAAGCCCCCAACAGGCTGTTCATATTAGCCATAATCACACTATTGAACATATCAGAGGACTTCCTTTATCCTTGAAAAGCTAAGATTTTATCAAACCCCCAGACTACTCTGTTTGCTAAAACCATCTAATACTTTGAAGGAAAAAAGTCTGAAATTATTATAAATTCTCAAAGAGGAAGTAAACTCTAAAACATTCAGGGATAGAGTCGGTTCACTTGAAGAGCATCTTTCTATTGTAAATGATAAAATTTGCTAATATTAAAAGGACAGAGATCTCAATACAAAAAGAAACCTGTAAGTCCAGTCATCCTAGTGATGTGGGATATATTTCTAGCAAGCAGTGCATGTGTGAGTCCAGAGTCCTCAGACTCATTCATTACACATTGAAATCAAGCCCAACACATATTATCCCAAGGATCCCTGTCTAGCACGCCCCCAAAAAATCTTCTTTAGGAAAGGTGGGAAAAGAAAGAAGAGGAAGAGAAAAATTAGAGTAAAAGGATCACTACAAAAATTAAAACATCAGAATGTATAATGTTTGTGTTTATTTCCCCCTAAAATGTGCATGAACTGATGCCTCTGCTTGAGAAGATGAGTTTGAAACAGTGGTCATGGAGGAAGATGAAGGGTATCCTAAGCTATTACATCATGAAGGAAGCCAAGGGACCTGGAATCTAATCTATCTGATCATCCTTGATTCTGAGATACAAACCATGGCAAACACCTCCAGTGTAAGTGTACAATTACATCAGGTGATATCTCCTAACCATGGAAGGAACTTTTGTTAGACAAATCTGCCTTTTTTCATAAACCATTCAGTGGTAATATAGTTGACTGAGTAAAATGAACAAATCATGAATTTCTAACAAAGTCATAAGCAAAAATTTCTAATTTTGATTCACTTCTGAATAGATTTTAATGGGTTTTGTTCTTTATCTATTTAAAATAACACAATCAAGAGTCTTGAATTCTAGACTTTGAGTATTATATTTTAAACTGATTTAGAAAGGTCCTCGAAGAACGTTCTACTTGATTAGGGACCCAAGATTCCTCTATACTTTCTAATATTTAGATATTCAACAATATTTATCATGAATTTAAAAGGATAAATCAGTCATGCAATTAAGCACTGAGATGATTTGATATACAAGTAACAAATAATTAAATTTACCTTTCTTGAAAGACATGCCAGTACTCTCTGTTATCTGAAAGAAAAGAATTAAGTTAGAGAAAATCATGAACAGTTGAAGTCAGTAAAACTAGAAATGAAATCATGTAAAACAGACAGTTGAAAATAATGCTTTCCCAGTTTAAAAAAAAAAACAGGTAAATGGCTAGATATATATGCCCAACTGAAAAAGTTAATAGTTAAATGCTTTCATTACATTACTGTAAAAAATCATCCTTTGGTCATAAAATCATTGATGGCTCATTCAAAAAAAAAAAAAAACCCTCAAACGGCAGCTGTTATTGCCTAAATGACTAAATGCCCTTAATAAAAATATCAGATAATCCAAACCCAATTAATTCAGAGTTCATTTTTCTGGTCCCTTGCTTTTCAAATTAACAGAGTTTTTACTCTACCTGACTGGTAAATGTTTCCTATCACATTCCATTTGCATCTAATTATTTTTTGAGGTACCAGATCTCAATAGTCTGTGGAGCATGGGTTATTATGGGGTTTCTTCACAGGTGAGGACATCAACATGGTCAGACCTCACTGGTATTAGTGATCCATGGCATCAATGTCATACATTCATCACAGTTCCATAGTTCACTACAAAAGGCAATCTAGTGTCTTCTAATACAAGATAATAAGCATATGGACATAGATGTATTTGTTTGAAATGCCAAATAAGCTGATTTCTGTTGAGTATTTTCTAGACCCTGCAGATTTTGTTTTCTAGAAAAGTCAGCAATTCTTGGTCCGTAGGTCTCAAATTTATCTATGCATGTGTGTGTGTGTATGTGTGTGTGTGTAATTTATATGTGTATACATAATTATATATTGTATATACAAATATATAATTTATAATATTTTATGTTTAATTATACAGAGAGAGGGAGAACTAGGAATTCTGTATTGAAAGTTACATGACACAGTTTTTGAAGGTGGGGTTCTCTTATTATTTATTGTTCATCTTTATTTCTACAGAAGTTCCCTAGCCATAGAAGCAAAACCTAAACATTTGTTAAGAAAATAAAAATATGGACAAAAAGCAAAAGTTCCACTCAAAACCTAAGCATTAAAATAGCTGTATGGATTGTAGAATAGTGTGTTACCTCAGATGGGACTATCTCATAACTCCCTATGAGTAAATCCCAACCTGAACTAGTCCTCAAACCACAAACAGACCTTCAGAAACTCCAGTATTTTCCAGGTAAGTCATCATTAAACTTCCACTACCTATTAGAGAACTGTGCTGAACAATTTGGAAATGTTAACATAAATTATGACAGGCTCTTATTACATGTGACCTCATAATTCAGTAAAAGGAATCAAACACAAATACAACATGTTAGAAACTGCTGTAATGTCAAAAAAAAAAGAAACCAACTGTTAGAGTGAGAAGTCTGAACATGACTTCTAGAGGCTGTGTTAGAGGACGTGTTCCGGTTTGGTTCTATTGCATTAATAGTGACTAAACATTGATGACAGGCTTGACAAATGAGAAGGCAAGATCATTCTAAGCCAGGGTTTCCCAACTTGTGGTTTGCAACCTCTTTGAGGTCACATATCAAATATTTTGCTTATCAGATATTTATATTATGATCCATAACATCAACATAATTACAGTTAGAAGTATCAGTGAAATGAATTTATGGTTCGGGATTACTATAACATGAAAAGCTATATTAAAGAGTCATAGCATTAGAAAGGTTCAGAACCACTACACTAAAATAAATGAGAAACAAAACAACTTTCTATTAAAGTACAGCAGATAAGAAATTCCAGATTTCAGGAGTTAACCATGGAGTATAATGTCAGATATGTAGGATTTAGACATATTTAGCAGGAAATTTATTTTATTATTTATATTCATCCAATGACTATTTAATTATTTATTTCCTTGATACTGTTCTAGGCACAAGACATAAAGCAATCAACAAAATATATTAAAATCCTGAGGAAATATCGATGCTATTGAGACAAAATCATTTCAGAAATCAGAATTCTTTGAAAACAACGAAATTACATTAGTTATCCACCCCCTACCCTACCCATGGATATGGAAACCATTTAAAAACAACTGGACTAGATGTTAATTTGGATAAAATAGAAATGAGTCATGAGAGATAAAGGATTGAAAAATGGACTATGCTCTGTAAAAGTCACATCAGATTAAGAATTTCACATGGCTCATGGGGACTTATAATCAAGGTCAAAATAATCAGAGACACAGTTTTATCACAGAGTAGATCGGTCTCAATGGTCCTGGGGTTAGTGCTGGCATGTCAACTGTGTGTTATGGCTCCACAGTGTAACAGTTACCTTGTCATCCAAGATAACGGAAAATAAACATGTTTCAGGGAGCAGAGCCAATGGTACTAAGTCAGCTGATGATGTAGTAGACGTTAAATAAATCAGTGACATATGATCCCTTCTTGAAAAAAAAAGAAACAAAGAGGACAATGAGTACTTTTTATAAGGCTGACTACTATTATTTATTATATGCTCAATGAATTATATGGGGTCTAGTTAAATTTATTATACCGGGATTTCAATACATAAGACTATCATTGTCTCTATTTTACATGTATTTCCAGAGTCACATGGGCAGAAATAGTAAGAGACTCTACTGGAATGAGATGCTTCTGACTGTCAACACCAGTGCCTTTCACCATCTCCCTGCATGTTTCCATGGGTATTGTGGTTTGTGTATAAAGCAATCCTCCCTGGAGACCAATGCATTGCTAGCTTTGTTCCTATCTTGTCTATTGAGAGGTGATTAGATAAGAAGATTAACTTAGCAGTGAGTCAGTCAGCAGAAGTGTTCATAGCTGAATGGGACATTATAAGGTGGAGGTAAAATTGGAGAAAATGGGTCATAGGAAACACAGTTTTGGGCATCAAACCTTATCTGAGATCCCTTCCTCTTACTATTTAATTGCTGGTAAACAGAAGTGAGCTGTTGTCTTTGGCCATATCATTCCACCGTAATGTGTCCCCTCACCATGAGGCCAGAAACAGAGTGACAAGTGAGCATAGACAGAAACACCTAAAATCATGAGCCCAAATGGAATTCTTCTTTGTTTATGTTGGATATTTTGCCGTAACAATTGAAAGCCAACAAGAGCTTACTCAATGTTCATTTTCCACTCTATAGCTAGAGTCCCTTGAGATGAAGTACATTATTTGTCCAGCTTTCTCCAATTAGTACTCCACACAGGCTATAATCTTAGCAAATGATGGAAGGATAATTCATGTAGAACAACAAAAAAGGATCATGTACACTTGAATGGGAAAGAAGAAATAGAAGAGAAAGCACACTATTAAAATATAATGATGGGCATAGCCCTATCTTCCTTCTGATATGCAACTCTCCAAGATTCATATGGGCCACTCATGCCTTTCTCCCATACCCCAGAGCATGTCCATCTCCCAGGAGGTCTTCAGTAACCAGGAATACAGGCAGCCTGCCCTAACCCAGGATATAGGAGGCTTTTCCCTAACCAGGGACAATACTGCCTGCCTCTCAGGAGGCTTTCTCTAACCCAAGTCACAGAGCTCTACCTGCCTCCAAGGAGGGGCAGGCTCCACTCACAGACACTCATGCTAGTTAGCAACAAAGATAACCAGATGGTGAGAGGCAAACATAAGAACATAAGCAACAGAAGCCAATGTAATTTGGAACCATCAGAACCAAGTTCTCCTACCACAGCTAGCCCTGGATATGCTAACACACCTGAAAAGCAAGATTCTGACTTAAAAACCCATCTCATGAAGATGATAGAGGCCTTTAAGGAGGATATAAATAATTCCCTGAAATAAATACAGGAGAACACAGGTAAACAGGTAGAAGCCCTTAAAGAAGAAACAAATAAATTCCTTAAAGAAATACAGGGAGAACACAATTAAACAGGTGAAGGAATTGAACAAAACTGTCTAGGACCTAAAAATGGAAAGAAAAACAATGAAGAAATCATGAATTAAAGCAACCCTAGAGGTGGATAATCTAGGAAAAAGATCAGGAGTTACAGATGCAGCAACACCAACAGAATATAAGAGATAGAAGAGAGAATCTCAGGTGTAGAAGATACCATAGAACATATTGACACATCAGCCAAAGAAAATACAAAGTGGCCGGGTGGTGGTGGCGCATGCCTTTAATCCCAGCACTTGGGCAGCAGAGGAAGGTGGATTTCTGAGTTCGAGGCCAGCCTGGTCTACAGAGTGAGTTCCAGTACAGCCAGGGCTACACAGAGAAACCCTATCTCATAAAACATAAAAGAAAAGAAAAGAAAAGAAAAGAAAAGAAAAGAAAAGAAAAGAAAAGAAAAGAAAAGAAAA
>NW_021604713.1:1861369-1938289 GCF_004785775.1 Grammomys surdaster | reverse complement strand
AAGAAAAGAAAAGAAAAGAAAAGAAAAGAAAAGAAAAGAAAAGAAAAAGAAAAGAATTGCACCAGACTTCTCAGTAAAGACTCTAAAAGTCAGAAAATCATGGACAGATATCATACAGACCCTAAGAGAACACAAATGCCAGCCCAGGATACTCAGCAAAACTCTCAATCACCACAGCTAGAGAAACCAAGAGATATTCCATGACAAACCACAACTTTTTTTAAATACCAGAAGAGGGCATCAAGTCAGATGGTTGTGGGCCACCATGTGGTTGCTGGGAATTGACTTCAGGTCCTCTGAAAGAGCAGTCAGTGCTCTCAACCTCTGAGCCACCTCTCCATCCCATCAAAACCAAATTTAAGTAATATCCCTCTACTAATTTAGCCCTACAGATGATACTAGAAGGAAAACTCCAACACAAGCAAGCTAACTACACCAAAGAAAACACAGAAATTAAACACCTCACAACAAGCCTGTAAGAAGAGAATCACACACATGTAATACCACCTCCGACAACAAAAATTACTGGAATCAATAATCATTGTTCTTTAATGTTTCTCAGCCTCAATGGATGTAATTCACCAATAAAAAGATATTGACTAACAGACTGGATACATAAACAGGATTGAGAATTTTGTTGCATACAAGAAACACATCTCAGTGACAAAGACAGACACTACCTCAGAATAAAAGGCTGGAAAAAAAAGTTTTTCAAGCAAATGTTTCCAAGAAAAAAAGCTGGAGTAGCCATTCTAATATGCAATCAAATAGACTTTCAACCAAAAGTTATCAAAAGAGATGGGGAAGGACACTTCATATTCATCAAAGGAAAAGTCCACCAAGATTTATTCTCAATTATGAATATCTATGACCCAAATGCACAGGTACCCACATTCATAAAAGAAACTTTATGAAAGCTCAAAACACACATTGAACCTCAGACAATAATAGTGGGAGCCAGCCGGCAACACCCCACTCTCACCAATGAACTGGTCATTGAAACAGAAACTAAACAGAGACACAGGGAAATTAACAAAAGTTATGAACCAAATGGACACAAATGGAGCAGGAACTGAAGGAAAGGCCATCCAGAGACCAATCCAATTTGGAATCCATCCCATTTGCAGGCACCAACCCCTCAAACTGTTACTGATACCATTTTATGCTTTCAGACAGGACCCTACCATGTCTGCCCTCTGAGGGGCTCTACCAGCAGCTAACTGAGACAGATGCAGATACTTACAGCCAACCATTGGACTGAACTCAGGGGTCCCTATGGAGGAGTTAAGGGAAGGAATGAAGGAGCTCAAGGAGTTTGCAACCCCATAGGAACAGTATCAATTAATCTGGAGCCCTCAGAGCTCCCAGAGGCTAAATTGCCAAACAAAGAGCATACATGTGCTGGTCAATGTACCCCATTACATATGTAGCAGAGAACTGCCTTATCTGGCCTCACTGGGAAAGGACATGCTTAATTTTATAGAAACTTGATGCCCCAGAGAACAGTTATGCTAGCAGGGTGAGGAGGGAATGTGTGGGTGGGTGAAGGAGCACCCTCTCGGAAACAAAAGGGAGGGGGAATGGGATAAAGGACTCATGGAGGAGGGACTAGGACGAGGGCAGTATTTGAACTATAAATAAATGAAATAATAAATCTTAAAAATTGATAAATAAAATGTAGTGACCTCAAAAAACTGAGGACAGATATCAACTTGGTGTTTATACAAATAGGAAAAGAGTAAGATTAAGAAAAACTGTGCCAAGGTAGAACCTCCAGAATTTGATGACAGGTTAGAAATGGAAATCCTGGAAAGAGGAACCAATGATGATACTAATGAAAGCTAAGAGATTCGGGAAGTGATCAAGGAGGAGCACAAATTAAGATAGGCCTACAGGACCTCTACAGGGAGATATTCAGGGAGAAGATGCTTATGTTTAGAGGGGAGCCAAAGAATAGCCCTTTATCACACGTGCTTTGGTTCAAACTGTATAAAGACATCGTGGAATGGCGTATATTTCCTTAGAGTGTTAGCAATATGGTCTTAATAGGTGATTTAAAGAGGTGGGCCCTCAATCTGTACTTCACAAACCTGAGAGAATGTTACTAATCAATTTTACACAGAGTGGGATATGTGGTGAAATGGGTGGACATTCTTGGAAGACATCCTCATAATTCATTCCTGGGCTGCCTCACACTAGACTAAGTGCTCCTCAGAAATCCATTACTATGTATGGATTCTTAAGCATTCCAGCACATGTGCCTTTGTTTTCAAATGTAGGAGCATTCCCTTCTAAAAATAAGGGTTCATCTCAAAGGGTTAATGTTTGTATGAATATTTTTATCTCTTTTTAGGTAATAAGGTGTCTTTGTGTTTATGAACTAGGGGTAGATATGATGAGAACAGAAGGTATATGTCAAAGATTTTTCTTATCCATAAAATGCATAGTCATTTAATTATGTCACAGCCTATAAAAGGACTGTATGGGACTTATTCAACTTTCTGCTCTGCTGTATCTGTAATTAGGATGACTCCTGTATTTTCAGAAATCAATGTTATCCTTTTTGATAGTGTTTAGCTTGTGATCCTTTTATTCATTCAAAGTTTCCTTAAGTTCAGCAGAATCTCATATTCCTTCACAGGACAGTCGACGTGGCTCTTTTTCTCTTTACTGTGTCATAAATCTTGGCAACAACATTCAGTGAAAAGGAACGTTGAAAAGACCATGGAAGGAAGGCTGGCTCAGAGACCCCAGAGAAGATGAAACAAGCTGACAGGATCCTGGCCTATGTCTCCAAGGAAATTTTCCCCAGCCCTTTGAGGCTTGGCAAGGCTAAGAAGAGAATAATATTTCCTAAGATAAAGGTACCCTTTATTCACAGGGTCGCTTTTGTCTGTAAATATGAGTTCTGGAAGTTGGAAGGTTATGGTAAGAAAAACTAGAACAATTTTTATATTCCAACTATCACAAAGAATCTTTCTATATAATTGGCTAGTGTGCTATAGATGGACAAGATAATACCAGGAGACATATCCAGAAGGTTGGACTAAACCAGGAACAGTGTTAAATAACTGCCACTGCTTACTATTGCCTTGGGAATAAGAAAATCTTGCATTCTCACTCTGATCTTTTTATTCATGCAATGTTTATGTACATTCAGGATCATATGTTGTGGATCAAATCCCAGTGTAATAGCATGAGGAGGCAGGGCTTTTTGGAGAAGATTGAAGTTAGATTATGTCCTGAGAATGTTCCCAATGGGAGATTCATATCCTCCTTGAACAAGTGCTCAGGTTCTCTGCATTCTTCTGTCTCTTTCCCTCCATCCATCCCTCCCTCCTTCCCTACTCTTCTCTCTGTGTCTTTACATTTCTTCCCAGGAATCAAGGAAGGATTACATGAACACATAGTAAGAAAGCAGTGTCTGCCTACCAAGATGATAGCTCACTCTAGTAAACAAGTCTGCTTATACATTCATTGATCTTGAGTCTCCAAAACTACAAGAAATCAATGTGTGTCATTTAAGCTATCATGATAATATTTGTTACAGTAGTCTGAGCTAAGACATCTTCTAAGTTCTTTACTAAGTTTGAAATGTTCACTTTAATCTTTCTCTCAGTTGATCACTCTATATGCAAAATGATGTTATTAGATCCAACGCTATGGTTGATTAGTAACATTCTCTCAGGTTTGTGAAGTACAGGTTCAGGGCCCACCTCCTTAACTCATCTTTAAGACCATATTGCATTTCATTTATAATTATCCATAATGAGCACCTCTACTTTCCTCTATATATACCATACTTAAGGGTGGTATGTGGGGAATATTCTAGAGGAAGGGATCAGAGAATAATGAATGCTGGAACATCAAATCAGAGAATAAATAGTTAGGAAGATGAATAGGTGAGAAATATAGAGGAAAAAGACAAGGGTTCACCCTCCTTCCACAGCATGGAAATGTTCAGGTATATTTTCTTTTAATAGCATCTTAGAAGTAATCAGAGTTAAATCCTATTTTAAAGAAGCTCTTCAAAAGCCAAATAATAGATAATATATTTAAACAGGAAATGAAGGAAAATTGAAGGGATAACCTGGCAGTGAATTTTCTTTAAAAAATGATGAATCAAACTATAAAGAAAAGAAATCAATAGGAAATTCAGGCAAAAGAATGATTTCTGCAGGCTAACTGCAACATGTAATTTTCCCCAAAGATTTATGCAAAATACAAATTTATTCTGTCAACAGATACAGGTTGAGAACCTGTAATACACAGGCACAATTTTAGGTACTAAAAATGTTGTTTCATATATAGATATATATGTACATGGGCCTCCGAAAATACTAAAAATATAAATATAAAATATAATTTTCAATTATTCATTTAAAAGGCAAGCATGCTTTCATGCCTTGTGCACTCAAAGACAAATATTCTTAGTATGGAAAAGTACAGTGAGTTTTTAGAACAGATGTAGCCTCTAATGAGATTCTAATATGAAAACAAGCCCCAAAGCTATGTGGGGCAGTTGTACTATGAAAAAATAATTTTTTTTTTAGCTAAATCAATTGATATTTGGTTATGGGAGTCATTCTTGCTATCCACCATAATTCTGTCAGCGTACAGGAACCTAATAGCAGACAAAAGAACCATGATAGGCCTTCTATCCCATTTGAAGCAAATATGTAAAAGATAATTTTGGATATTGGATACCTCAGAGTAATATAAAGACTAGAGAGAAGGAGAACAAAATCAAATACATTCATAAGAAAGTGTAGATTTTGAAATGACTACCACCTTTGCATATAAGCCAAGGCTAAGTTTAGTAGAGATGTATGCATGCAGTACAGTGAAAGAAATACAATAATCCAAATTGCAGAAGGTCAGCAGCATCTATGTCAAGAACTGATAGGTATTTATATTACCAAGACAGAATGGACTGGAGAAATGGCTCAGTGAGTAAGATAACAGGCTGTTCCTCCAGAAGTCCAGGGTTCAACTCCAAGAACCCACATAATATCTCACAATTGTCTGTAACCCCAAACTGAGGGGATCAAAAGTTCTCTTCTGATTTCCTTGGACAGCAGGCATGTACATGGTACACAGACACACATGTAGGCAAAACATCCATACACATAAAATCAATGAAATTAAAAACATACTTTTAAAGACAAGACGTTTTATAACAAAGGGGATCCTCAGACATCTACTGAGAAATTACTATAGAAAGGAATTGTGCAACACTATGTTTAAATCTCGCATTATCTTCTATACCAACAAAACCACCAACACTACACCACCAATACTACACAATTTGGAGCTACCTAGGGGAATAAACTTTCTAACATTACAGTCAAGAACATATAAGGTAGGAAAATGGGGTAACTCAAGTTTTGGAGGTAGTCAATGGAAGCAAAGTTTGAAAAGTGTGAAAACACAATGCAGGATCATACCCTGAAGGCCAGTTGAAATCACAAGGATGGCTCAGCCTCTCTAGAGATAGTACCTGAGGAAGACTGGTGAAGAATAGACTCCAGTCTTCACCTTGGCATCTATCTTCCTGCCTCCTGTTAGAACTGACTGCGGTCAATGCAATCAGATGCCAGACGACCTAAGCATGAGACTCTTACACCTGTACCTGAACAGCACAGACATGCACAATATGAATCCAAGATGAGGAACATTACAAATACATTTGATGATAAAAGATGCAGGCTCATGTAAACTCTTAATACTTAAGAGAAATTCTTGCCAGAGACATGGAGGAGACCTACCACATGCCACTTAGTGGATGACAGCGTCAATTTACAGACCTAAATTTGTCTTCACCTAGAATCTTTCCTGACCATTATAATTGTCAATTGCATATTTGAATCAATACCTACAAGGAACAGTATTGCTGACATGAAGGAGTCATAAGCCATTGCAAGGAATCAGAATTCATTTTCAATGCTTGGAAGCTTCATATAGAAATGTAATCTATGACATGAGTTGTAGAAACACACATACACAGAAGTTAGAAAAAAAAGAAAACATTCCCCCCCACTGGCTCTCAAATTTCCCTCCTGCTCTTTCTTGCCTATACTCACTGCTTAAGAAAAGTGGAGCTCAGTTAAAAGGTTCACAGAAGCAGCAGCCAGGTTCCAGCAGGAGCTTATAGGAAATCTCAGGGAGCCACAATGGCATCACCATCTGCCTACCCAGATACCATTGAAACTATGTACTCACTGCTGGTACACATATTAGCCAGACCTCTGGGGCCTTCTTCCCCTCCTGAGCAATTAGTGACAACAGGGTTTCAGAATCTAACAATGCTCTGCTCCCTGAGACCCCTAGACAACTTTGGCATGCCTTAGAGGCGATCTAAACATTATCCTAGATAGGAAAGAGGAAAAGAAAGGGAGATTAATTTTTTTGGTCAAGACCCATAAGCAGAAAGAGATTAAATCACTTGCTCCAGGATCCCACAGAGAGTCTGAAAGGAAGGGGCTCTATTCAAACACTTCAGAAGACCTTAAGAGCAGGGGGTGGGAGGGGATACAACATGGACAGTGAAACAGCACTCCCATGGAGAGGTGTGCAGCCCCTCATTATGGCATAGAAATGGATGCTTATTAGCACCTCCCAAGCCCCTACCAAGGCTGAGTAAGCAGGCTTTAGCATTGCCTGACCCTTATTAACCCTTTAGCAAAACCCTTAAGGACCAAACTTAGCTCACATGAGAAACACAGTAAACCAGAAAGTAGAGTGCTGGAAATTGCACAGCTAGTTGATGGTTTAGTGTTTCACCCCTCTGTTTGGATCATATATAGTCCAATAAAGGCTTAATAGACATCCCTGGTGTAGGGGAAATATAGGAATCCTTTGAATGTGCTTGCTAATTTCCATGGCAAATTACTCAAATTATTTTAATCAAGAAGTGGTTATCCTGATTTAAATTTCTCAAACTTAACAATTAGCTTCTGGGAGCCAGAAATCCCACTCCACTGCACCACTGAGAGCCATTATCCAAAGATTTCAGGCTCATCTACAGTGTCTCTAAGCTCATAGCACTTTCCTAGGTCTAGCTTCTGGAGAAAGCTTCTGGAGAACTTTGGTGATACTCAACAACATTTGCTCAAGAATGGAATGGCCCAGTGCAAAGGAGCCCTTCTAATCAAACTCTGTTTTTGGGAGGTGTTTGTTTGTTTGTTTGTTTGGTTGGTTGGTTTTGATGGCTAGAATTGCTTTTCCTTTGATTTCTTCAAAAAAGTATTTTATGAAATTTTGTCTTTTTCAGTTAGTTTATGTTATTCAACACATATATTCAGTACATATTTCATTTCTCAGGATAGATACTAAGCTCCTTGAGGGTAGGGATGATTTGTCATTCACCTTTGTATACCTAAAAGAATCCTTGCCTATGCATTGCACATAATCAGTACTCAATAAAAGTTGAATGAATGAATTATGATGAATCAAGAACTGCCCTGGGATGCTATGGATTGAAAATAATTCAGTACTGTGATCCAAATAAGGAACTTTGAAATGGTGATTGCTTGCAGTATAGTATATCTATAGAATAAAATGAGCACAAGTTTTCTGCCTTATTGAGCATGCACCCCTTTCCAAAGCAAAGGAGTAGAAAGTATTTTCATTGGGAAAACCTGCCTAAGGCTGCTGTTACATAAGTGGGAGCCATGTGGCTGTACCACATGCCATTTGTCAAATCTTTGATGAGAGTCCTTCTTTTGAGTACTACTCTCTGCTGACTAAATGACAATAAAAGGAGACCAGGTTAGCCATAGGGTTGACCAGCACAATCATTCTAATACTTTTTGCCTAAGAAATGAAGACCAGGGTATTGGCTGGCATGTTGGGAAATTATAGCATTTTTAATCCTCCCATATTCATGTGGGACTGGATATGGGGCCAGCCTTAGATAGTCAAATAAATAGATTTAATCCTCTTTATGAAATGAGATTGTATTTGCTTATAGCCTGCACAATCTTACTTCCAGTCATTACTTACAGTATGACTTATTTTATCATGTAAACACTATATACTACATGGTTGTTGACTGTGTTATTTAGGGGAAAATAACAAGGAAAAACTGCATACTCATGCTTATTTAAACAAAACACTAAGAAAACATGCCATCACTAGCTGCTGGAGCCCATGAATGCAGGATTGGTGTACATAAACGTAGAATATGTGATGTAGTTATGTTTTATGACATTCCTTACATTTACTCTAACATTTTTGGGCTTTTAGTGTTGAATAGAAAGCACATTTGCATCTGTTTATTTTAGTTTTCAGGTTTTTTTTTTCTATCATGCCTGTTGATTCAGCTGAATGTGTTCATGGGTATTCATGTGGAGGTCAAAGAACAATCTCAAGTGTAGTTCCTTGGGCACTCTGCACCTTTTTTAAAAGATGAAGTCTCTTCATTAGCCTCAGACTCTAAGTTGGCTATGCCAGCTTGCCTGTCTTTACTGCCCTAGTTCTGAGATTACAAGTGCACACGTACCATCATGCCCTCATGCCTGGCTCTTTTACATGGGTTCTGAGGGTGCACTTACATCCTGTACTTATAAGGCAAATATTTTTACCAACTGAGCCATCTCCCAAGATCTATATTTGTGTTATGACATGATTTTGAGGTAGAAATAAAAGAATCATGATGTTATAAAAAGTGTTAAAATATTAAGGGGCTGTAAGTCAACTATGGTTTGCAGGTGGAAAAGCAATATAATATGATTGACAGCACAATGTTTCCACTAGCACAGTTCTTTTCTGGACACTCCACTAAATTATTTTGAACGTTCAGAATTGAAGCTATTACCGTTATATGTTTTAGCCATTATTTTGATTTAAGCTCTATCAGATGTTTCTGTTTTCAAGTTGTTTTCCCCCTTACAAAACTCTCTGGAAGTCATTGCATGGTAATATTTGAATTCTACTTTTACTTAACAATGTTTCCTGATCTCAAAAAGTATAGCGTATGCATTGAATCTTTAGGTCATCATTTCAAATTCTAAAAGCACTTGTTTTTGGAGATAATCTTTCATTGCTTCCACTTGTTTCTCTTTGAAGAATGTCATCTGCCTGGAAACATTGTCCCATTTCTATCCTCCACTGTCCATCGTGTGGAACCATGTCAGTTCTGAATGTGAGAATGTGATGTGGAAGTGAAAGGTACTGGCATATTTGAAAGCTTTAATGAAGTTGTCAGTGGTTGTGGTATTCCCAGGAAGATTTCCAATCCCACTACCACCCCCAAAAAACAAAGAACAGATACAGACATGCAGCAATGTAACATAACACTGAACTGCTATAATATAGAGGTTGTCTTGTGGTTTTTTTTTTCATGTGTGTTGTGATAAAATGAACTAATGTTGATGGAGAATTCTGATGGAAAACACTGAATGAGCTTCTAGAAGCTGTGAATCAGAGCTCAACAGTGAATCTAGTATGTGTCTCATAGTAGTGAGAACTTTTTGATAACAACTAGCTGCAAGAGTACTTCCTGAGGCAGGCCAGTTTATGTTTTTCATACAGTTGCCAATGTTGAAAATTCTTAAATGAAACTATTGTTTTTAACATGCAATGTATTCTCCTCACTTGGATTTTAGATTGGAAACTGAGAACAGGGAGATTAAGAAACTTGTTGACTGCTGCACATGGGTAAACAATGGAGGTAATCTACACTCATGCCACTTAGGGAGACCATATTAATACTCCTTGAATACTTATCTTCAATTTTTTACACAGATGTGATTGATATGTCATTTTCTCAATTGTCTGTGGTCTCAACAACCTCTATGTCAAAGGCTATGCTTGTTAGTTTTTTCTTTTTCTGTTTTGTTTTTTGTTTTTGACACAACCCAGACATAACTAGGGAGGGTGGATTACAGTTGAGGAATTGTCTCCATCAGATTGGCCTGTGGGCATGCTGTGGGGCACATTCTTGATTGCTGGTCTATTATGTGTGCATATGGGCCTGAACTACATAAGAAAGGTAAATGAGGAAACCATTGATTTGTCCTTTGAATGCCATTATTGCCCAGGATGCTGTACTTAGTCCCAGGCATTCTAGAGTTCATCCAACCAATGCCTTTCAAATACTCACAGCCATTCATAAATCTTCATCCTCAACTCAGACTCATTTGAATGGGAAAGCAAGTGTATCTCCTATCCAGAAGAAAGAACAGGTCAACTGTGGCTTGTTTATTTTGTTTTGCTTTGTTTCACATCAGTTAAGCACCTCACAGAAAACACATGGTTGCCAGTTAGAATGTGCTTCTTTCCTTTTTGACATGACACTTGTTGCTTAAGAAGGACCCTCAAACTGCACAACTACACGTTTGTGAAGAGATCCTATAATCTTTGCCTGCTTTTCTACAGATGTCATTTCAAATTATTCAAAGAGTTTTTATCTGCATACTGTTTTCTAAGAATTGAAATTTTCTTGAAGAAGAACTTGGAAATTTGGGGAAATGTAGAGAAAATTTGCTGGCAGCAGAAATGCAGTGTCTCCTGGCTCTACTCATTTCTCTTAACTCCTGCAGACCTCAGAATTTTGGAAAAACTATGGAATATGGTTTCTAATCTACTTACAAATACTTTGTGGAGATACTAGTATTCTTAAGAGATACATACAACATAACAGAGCTTAAGTCCAAGACTCTGAACCCCTAGAATAGACTTAGGAGAACTTCAGTGATCTCACAGAATGTTTCTCATTGATAATCTATAAGTACAGAATCTGCCGGCTAACTCTATTCTCCGAACTGAACAGCTGTGCTCACCCAAGAGAGTGGTGAGATGTACATTTGTATCTGCATTTTGCCAGAGTTACTATGTTTTGGCTTTTGTTTTCTAATTCCCAAAATGCTACCAATTTCTATCTACAGAACGCACAACAAAACATGTTATCTAATTAATCAATTGTGTTCCACCCAATTTATATTAGAAATTTTAAAAACGCTGCCTTTTCTTGTCTCCCTCTAGGGTTAGGCTTATTAGAAGCCTGCTTTAGACAGGGCTACTAAAAGGAGCCATAGTATTCCCAGTCATGTTCTTTAGGGTGCCTTCACTGTTTGTTTGGAAGTCAACAAATTCTAGAGCCTTCCTAAATTAAACCTTAGCCAACGGTATGTCTTTTAAATACACAGCAAGAAAAATCAGAATGTATAAGAAAGGATTCTACAGGATGTTCTAATCCCCTTTGCTAGCATGTGGGGTTTAATTTGGAGAGAATATATAATTTGCTCTTTCCTTATAATAAAACATACATCTGACTCCAGTAGATCCCTCGGCTATATCCAGTAAACAACACACAGATGCTTTAACTTAACTTTGGGGTTTAAGTTCACACAGTGCATATCTAAAGGGTATCATGTTCTTTCTATTCAGTCATGCCAAATGAGACCTATGACACTTCGGTCATGTCTAAAGACAAAGAAATCAGGATGAATGAGGACCTGTAGTATTTGACTCTATAGTTTCCATTCCATAGTAACTATCAAGTGTCAACATCATCATTCACATCCAGTTACCTTAATGTAGCTGTCACTCTTCCTGGTCTTCCTCAGCAGTCTCATTAGGTAGTATCCTTGGTGCTATCATCTAATGAATCTTGGTCACTTTCCTAAGGCCTATTAAATATTCCTTGATGCTTAGGCCTCTTTAGCCAAGAAATTAGAAAAAAGTTGGCATGCAAGGATATTAGGCAGTATTACTAGTCCTCTGCTTGTTGATTTTCAGAATAGTAGCCCAGCACTTGTCCCCTGAAAGTGATGAGAGGTTTCATCCACATCTAGATTTTAGCCATGGGGGTATCTATCTTCTTTCTTTTCTGTATATAAAACAACTTTCTTCAATGACCCTTTCCGAATGATTGCATTATACTGTTGTTTTGCTCCAAAGAAATATTTAAAAGTGGCTTCTTTTCACCATCTACTATACAAAGAAACTTCTCTTATGAGTTCTGGGAGCTCCAGAACTATAGGTAGAGTTATACAAATCTACAAGAAAATTTCTACTATGTCAGTTTAGTAAACTAATAATAGCAGTTTCACTACTGATACCTGTGAGTTCCCATGGCTCTTGACCAGAGATGATATATCAGCCATGTCAAACAGTGTACATAGACTAGCTATCAGTGGAGAGCCCACCCACAAATTGGATGCCTATATCCTACCTGTTAGACTTTGGTGTGCAGCTTAGAACAGACAACACCAGACCAAAAGGTTCTAAGTATGGGGGGAGGTTATTTAGGGCAAAGGTGGGGAAGAGAGATAGAGGAAGATGGCGGAGAAAGAGGGCAAGGTCAGGGAGTTCTGCCTATATTTATATGGGTGGTGAAATAGCCTCTCCCAGGTAAAGGTGAGGCAGCCAGGTGAATTCTTGGAGTGTATGGCTGTTGCCTTGGCAAAGATGTAAGGGTCGCCTAGGTCATCTAGATGTGATGTCACTGGGTTCAGGACTGATACCAACATACCTCCCTTTTTCTTATGATAAAGAGAAGAAAAAAGAGGAGGAGAAGCTGATGGTGAAAGGGAAGTCGGGGAGCCGTGTCTCTTAAACTACTTCCTGCTGTGTAGGGGCATAGTCCATTGTGGAGAGCAGTTGACTCTTAGCAAAGGAGTCTACTTGATAGATGCGTGTATCAGGTTTCTATGTGGACAGCGACTGGTAATTCTGTATCAGGAACTGATTAATAAATTGGTTAGAAATAATAACACCAGGAGGATGACTAAAATGGGTGTTACAAAAGAGGGTATCTGCTTTTATATGGGTTTTCAAAAATCTCAGAACTGGAGGTCTCATGTTCCCTAAAAATAGCATTCTTCTTTGAGGATTTGGCGAAGACCATCTTTTTTAGCTGTCAGGACATCTGGCACCCATCAGTTCTGACTCGCCACAGCTGGAGTCCCGTGAGTCTTGTATGTAGAAATGAGTGTCTTGCAGTGTTCGTAGAAGAAATAGTTGGTCCGTGATCCTAGCATATGTATCTGACAAGACCAATATGGACAGCCCCCATAATCATCTGGCCAGTTTCTATAATAATCTTCTATCTAGGCAAAGAGAAAGCAACTATAGCGAACATAATATTTAGATGGGATAACAGATATAGGAATGATGGCAACTTGGATTGGTTCTTGGCATCTGGCTATGGAGCAGTTTCCTGACCCTGTTTGGAAAGACTGTTTGTTGTCTGTGGGTGTCTCTTGAACCTCAAACTTCCAGATGTAAGAGCTGACTTGAATAGGAAAAAACAGCAGGGGAGAACAAGAAACCCATGTCTAGTCCAGTGAGGTCGAGCTCGGCTGCTGGAATGGAGTCTCATTTTCTGGGATTGAGGACAAAGTGAGTGATTTCAGTGTCCTCTGGAGCTTAATAGAGCACGGTCCTATTAGGATAGATGTGTATGAAGAAGAGTCGATTTTAGATGGAGGGATGAAAGGCTTGAGGTAAGACAAGAGGACCCAATGAGGGAGTCCTTCAAGTTAGCAACTGTAGGGGTCACATGAACTACCTTAAAAGGACCCTGACATTTGGAAGAGAGGGATGAGGGCCAATGATCTGGAGGAGAGAGAAGGCCTTGATCTCCAATGTTTACAGGCAGTGGACAGGAGACAGTGTGTGGTCGAGGTAGATGGTGGTCATCAAAGTTCCACAAGAAAGAATGGAGGTGAGCAGATGGTCTGGGAGGAGAGAGCATTTAGGTGAAAGACCAGGAGTTAGAACTGGACATCCATACATGAGTTCAAAGTGTGAGATGAGGAGAGGCCACTCAGGTAGAGCTCATAGTCTGAAAAGACCCAGAGGTAGGAGTTTTACCCAGTCAAGGTGAAGTTCATGTGACAGCTTGACAAGAGTGGTTTTTAAAGAGCAGTTAGTTCTCTCTACCTTACCTAAAGATTGAGGGTGGTAGGGAATATGAAAATGCCAGGGGATGACTAGGGCCTTAAGGAGGGCCTGTTGGAGCCTTTGAAAGGGCTTAGTAACAGGTTTGAGAGGAGATTCGTGGGTGGGGCCTAATGCTACTTCATATAAGTGACAAGAAAGTAGGGAAAAGGAAGGAACCCAGGAACACAAAAAGCTAGCCATTCCTAGGAATGATAAAATCTCTTCCTTTGTAGAAAGAAGTTAGAGCCTGAATCAGATTCTTTCTATCTAAGGTAATAGCCTTGTGGGTTGGGGTAATTGTTAGTCCCAAATAGGTGACCTGAGGAGTGGACAGTTGGACTTTTGAAGGTGAGACCCTGTAGCCCCGATTGGAAAGGAAATTTAGAATAGCAGCTGTGTCAGCTTGGCTAATTTCTAGAGAGAGACTACAAAGAAGGATGTCACCTACATAAAGTACAATCTTAGATCTAGGGAGAGATAAAGAGAGTAAGTCAGAAGCCAGGGCCTGGCCAAATAGGTGTGGCTGTCCCAGAATCCCTGAGGTAGGTCCAGGTAAGCTGGGTAGAAAAGTAGATGTCAGGATCTGTCCAGTAAAGGCAAATATGTCCTGTGACTGGGTGTCTAGAGGGATAGAGAAAAATGCATCCTTGAGATCTAGGACTGAAAAATGAGAAGTCCCTGAGGGGATAGTAGAAAGAAGTGTATAACGGTTAGCCACAACAGGATGAAGGGAACCACTGCAGAGTTAATGCACCTGAGGTCTTGAACCAGTCAATAGGTACCATTAGGTTTCTTAACTGCTAGTATAGGGGTGCTAAAGGGGTCAGAAATGATAGGCTTGAGTCCCCTGAGGTTCTGGAGAGGGAGGGTATTGAGCTTGGGTGATGTACCTGGTAGAGTCCAGTAACTGGATGACAACAGGAAATGATGTATAGCAACAGAGGGGTTCTGGACGTTCCAAACTTGGAGGTCCACCTGAGAAGCTGGTAAGGGAAATAACATGTTAGTGTTAGTAGGATGACTGGCTAGACAGAGGAGCAGATGAACTGCTGGCGAGCTTGGGCTTAAGCGAATTGGGGGAGCAAAGGAAACAGAGGCTTCCAACTTAGTTAAAATATCCCTTCCCAATAAGGGGACAGGTCATGTAGGCACTACCAAAAAGGAGTGGGTGAGAGGTACACCCCTAAAAATTAAACTAAGTGGGGGGTCTGGTGAGGAAGGTAAGGTTGTCCTCCTACCCTGACAATAGGAAAATGTGAAGGTGAGGTGGGTCCCCAAAACTCCGTCAGGACCGAGTAAATGCTCCCAGTGTCCAAGAGGAAGGAGATGGTTCTCCCGCACACCATAATCTCTACCCGTGGCTCTCTGCTAGTGATGGGCGTGGTCGGGTCGAGAGAGCTCGGGCCCCATCAGTCCTCCATAGCCAAGCCTAGAAGGTCAGCTGAAGGGTTTTCTGGGAGCAATGTCCCTCTGTTCTGAGTGACATGAGGGCAATCAACAGCCAAATGTCCCTTCTGATGGCACCTAGGACATCACCCAACCTATGATGTACTGGAACTCTTTGATGAAGGCAGAGGAATTAGAGGTATAGGAACCCAGTCTGCCCTCTATTTGAGAAAGTTCACTCAGTGAGAAAGGGACATGTACTCTGACCAGACCATCAACACCAGCCACTTCCCTTAGAGAAAGAACAGATGCTGGTTTAGGTGTCCCTGAAGGAGAAGGAATTGGAGGTTTGGCTGTGGCCTTAGAACTCGTGATAGGAAGGGTAAAGGTTGGTGCCAATGCAGGGTGATTAGTATGGCCTGGAGCTGGCACAGAAGGAAGGGAGGGGTCTGGGGAGGTCGAGCCAGTGGACTCTGAGGTATCCTGGTGAGAAGAAGAAACTGAGGCAGCAGTTTGGGTTTTCAGTGGCATGGAAACAGGTCTGTGACAGAGAGGAGGAGGTTCATCAGCTGGATCTAAGGTGTGGGGTCATCTAATAGGAGCTGAGCAGGTTTCATGGCTAAGAGAACCTTGGGTGTGGAACAGGCAGAAAACATGGAAGGATTAGAATGAAGGTAGATAAATGCTTGAATATAGGGAACTTTTTTCCATTTACCACACTGCTGGCAGTATGTGTTAAGACCCTTTAAAATGATTGGGTCTAGCATGCCATTAAGTGGCCACTTTAATCCATTATCTAGAGGGTACTGAATGCAGACCTTATTGCAGAGGTGTATCAATTTAGAAGGCCTCAAATCAGGTGTTAATTTTAGAGATTTGAGGTTTCTCAGGAGACAACCCAGTGGGGTGTCTGTGGGTGCAGTCAAAGACAATGTGGTGCCCATTGGGTGACAGGGGCTGTTACCGAGGTATTCGTATAAGCCGGCAACAAAACCAGGCAAACAGCCTAGATATCAGGTCATCACGAGACTATCTAGGGGCCTCGGCTGTGGCAGAACTCCTGGAGTTTCGCCAGAAAGTAGCTCAACCTGGTACCAGGATTTCCGGCTGCTGCAAGAGCTTGGAGGGAGCTGTGAACTACTTTCAAGGAGGGAAATCACCCAATGGCCAGTGTCCTAGGTCATAGGTCAGCTAGAGGCCAGTCATATGGACTGGGGCAATGAAAAGCCAAAACTTCAACCCAGAGAAGGCTGACCAGGCCCTATCTGGGCATCTAGGGTCCCTCCAGCCAATTGGAAGCTCCTTACCAATTAATATGCTGGTGTGTGTTTGTGGGTTTGTGCAGTCTGGTATCAGGAAAGGTGGAACTGTGAGGTCTGTGTAGGTCTGTCCAGCTGCCCAACCCATGTGGCAGAGCACCACGTGGGGGCCATAGTGGCACAGCTCACATGGTGGAAGTTTTGTGAGCCTCGCAGAGGCGGATGGATTTGGTCTTGGTCCAAATGCACCAGTGTTAGACTTCAGTGAGCAGCTTAGAACAGACAACGCCAGACCAAACTATTCCAAGGGGGGGTATTCAAGGCAAAGAGCAAAGGTGGAGGAAGAGAGATAGAGGAAGATGGCATAGAAAGGGCAAGGTGAGGGAGTTCTGCCGATTTTATATGGGCTGTGACGTAGCCTTTCCCAGGTGAAGGTGAAGTAGAATCCCAGGAGGATTCTGGGACTGTATGGCGGTTGCCTTGGCAACTACGTAGGGGTATTCTAGGTCACCTAGATGTGATGTCACTTGGTTCAGGCCTGACACCAACACTACTCCTTCCTCAAGCTGCAGGACAATCATGGAAGAGAGGGGAGAAAGAATGTAAGAAGCAGAGGATGGAGAGGACCATAGAAAACGAGTGACTCCTAGAAATGGCATACTACTATGCTCATGAACTCACAGCAACTATGGTTACCTGGATAAGACCTGCACAAGACCAAGCCAGGCACCATTCCATCATTGAATAGGAAAGGATTCATGTACCCTGACCCCTAGCTGAGGAGCTATAGATAGGTAATGCCTTCTGAAGAAGGGAGAAATGGGGGGGGGGGGTTGTTTGTTTGTTTGCTTGCTTACTTGCTTGATAATTTGTCTTTTAAGGCTATGACTCTTGGTAAGTAATTAATGCTCCAATGGATGGCTCTACAGCCAAATATATGTGATCAACACAAATCAGAATAGATAAATTATTGAGTTTAAACAGTAGAGGACATAAAGTTGGTTGTTGGTAAGATGGATCTGTGAGGAGCTAAGGGAGGAGTTAGGGTGATTTGATCAAAATGTATCCAATGAAATTCTTCAAGATGATAAATTTTTCTTAAAACTAAAAACATTTTAAAAGATGATTTTAACAAAATTTTCAATTGATACTCTTAAAGTACTATTATCTGTCCTGAATAGAAATAATTTAGAAGTAGCATTTATAGATATAACAATAGATACAAATAGCCCTTACAGGGGAGTCATGGAAAATATGGCTAAAACAAGAACAGATTTAAAACTTGATGTAATGGTCAATATTTTCATTCTGTAGACTGAAGGCTGTTATTCTTACAACCTCTCGATGGCCATAAAGGAGCATTATCTGTGTCTACAAGATCTAAGAAATTACCCTTAGAACTTTCAATACAGTGAACAAGTCATGACCTTTTCCTTTAAGAGCATTATAGATGCGAAGTTCTGTTAATCTATAGAAGGAAAGAATGGGCTAACGGAAAAAATTTATGGTATGTGGAAAATCTGAGCCAAAAATGTATAAGGGATTGGCCTGATGCATACAGGAGCTAGATAAGAGGCAAGAAAGGACTATGTCCTGGTCCTCATTTAGTTTTGGTGCTACCCAGCATTCTAAGCCTCGTTTCTCTGTCATAAATGCCTCTTCTTTTAACTTGGAAATTGAAGTAACAGTCCAGACACAGCCACCTGCAGTTGCATACGAACATGCCAAAGACCTGTAAAGGTAAATGTAGCTTTCTGTAGCCTCACTCCCTATAAAGGCTTAAGTGGAAATGTGTGCATTCACATACACTACTCAGGATGTAGAGTTCCTTTGTCTTAAAACAAAAGCCAGCTTTCAGAGAAACTGCATGTCTGCAGGAGATAGCTGCAGATTTGACACTGAAGTTGCAAACCCTTGTCATCTTGCTTGGTGAATACATTGCTTAGAAGTTTTGAGGATTCTAGAGCAACTTTTTTCTCAGAGGATATTTAGACAGCAGAAGGTTCTAACTTTAGGAGGAGGCTGTAAGTCCAGGCTTAAACTTTAGACACTGATTTATCAAGTGTTGCTCCAGGTGCATCTACACACACCTGATCATAACTGCACACTTCTGACTTTTAAATTACATTTATCTTCACAAGGGCCATTTTTCAGTCTTAAGAATATAGAGAAAGGCTCTTATAATACATGTTTAATAAACGTATTTTTCAGTCTTAGAATACTTTCATATTTATAGGAAAGCTGCCAAGAAAAGAGAGAGGTCCCATAGACGATAAATGCATATTTTGGTATAAACATTATGGGTAACTGGGTTATATTTATCATAATTAATAAACATATTTATATATTAGTGTTACTACTGTGGATTCTCAATTCTGAGCTTCTGTTTTTCCTATTGCTCAGTTTATACTCCCAGATCCCATGTAGGTCAGCATGTTATGTGGTCTTTCTGCCTCCTGTGGTTTCTCTTTCTGCTGTCACGGTTTTACAGACTCTCCTTGTTTTCAGTATTCTAAGCAGTTTAGAGGAACACTGCCAAGTACTTTGCTCAACGTTCTATATCTATAGTGTGGTTTTCATGAGCCTGAGGTTATGGGTTTTTAAGAGGGAGATGACAGAGACAAAGCCATTCTTGTCACACTCTATTACTCTGTAACAGGGGTAGGTATTGTCAACATTACTGCTCACAGCTGACCTGAACCTTGATCACATGGTTAAGACCTGGTTAAGATCCAAGGTATCTCTTTCCCTCACTATACATATGTAGATTCTTAGCGGGAATTCATCAACCACTGCTGATACTTAGCATGTTTACTCTGAAAGACAGTGTCTGCATATATTATTTAGAATTCTAAACGATTTATGGATAAAGGTGTGTTTGTATGTGTGTGTGCAAGCATTTCTCTCTCTCTCTCTCTCTCCCTCCCTCCCTCCCTCCCTCCCTCCCTCCCTCCCTCTCTCTCTCTCTCTCTCTCTCTCTCTCTCTCTCTCTCTCTGTGTAAGTGTGTAAAAACATTTAAGTTCTATTTTTGAGCAAATTTCAAGGCTTCACTTCAATTTTGTTAACTAGCCACCATGTACTATATTTGTACTATATTAGTTCTCAAGAATTTATCTTATAATTAAAATGGTATGCATTTTAATCAATATTTCCCCATTTCACACCTGTTCTACTTGTTGTTTTATGTGTTTGATGTTTTTTAGACTCACGTTTAAGTAAGGCATTGGTGTTTTGTATCGCTCTAACTTGTATCATTTAATATAAAGATGATGCCCCCATGGTCTACACACATTGTACAAATGGCAATGATTCTTTTTTTTTCTTTGATTGGGCAATATGGTGTATACACATGTATCTATATACACAATAACTTACTATTCATTAGATATGAACACTTTAGTTTCCATATTTTGGGCTATTGTAACTAGTACTGCAAATGAACCTAATGTGATAAACCCAGAAACAAGAATCCTGGATTGTTGACTAGTCCTATTTTAACTTTCTTAGGTACTTTAATACTGTTTTCCGAGTAGCTACAGTTGTTTGCATTTTAAATGCTACCATACTTGTTACGTTCGTTCTTGAGGACACAATCTTAATTAACAGTTATGAGGTAATAGTATTCTGTGGTTTTGATTTGAAATTTTTTATGACTAGAGATATGAGCATATTTGTGATAACTATTAGCTAGTTATATGTCATTTTCAGAAGATGTCTGTCCAGGTGCTTTATTTAAAATATTTATTCCATATATCTCTTTATTGAGGATTCCATCCATATAACAGTGTATTTTTGTCATATCTTTCCTAGTGCCAAACTTCTTCCAGGATTTCTCATTGTCCCTTCCTATTCTATTTCTTTATAATCTACTGAATCCAATTAACCTGCGCACATACTCATGGTGGCAGGGCCATCCTGTGGTGCATTGGTAACCAAGGAGAAGTCACACCTCTGAAGAATATGTACCCTCCCCTTTTCCGTAGCTATCATCTATCAACAGCTCTTAGATAGGGGTGGGGCCTCACTTGTACACGTTCTTTGTATATTTAGGTATTATGTCCTTATCAGATATATGGTTTATGTGTATTCCTTATCAGATATATGGTTTATGTGTATATCTTCAATTATATGCATTCTTTTTCCCATTTTTCTGTATCTTTCTTTCTTAAGACAAAAACTTTTCAACTTTTCAACTTCTTTTACTTGAGTTTGGCTTCTGATACATACAGTTTAAGAATTTATTTTTAAAGGGGTTATCAAAATTAATGGCAACAAGCCTATCTCTATGTATTCTTAGAAAAAATTGACACTTTACCTATTACATATGAACCATTCATCTATTTCAAGTTATTTTTTAGTGGTATGAAATTAGGCCCTAAATACACACTCACACATATAAAAATCCATGTTTTTAGTACAATTCAGTACTGCAAATAAGCTTACTTTGTATTCTTGGAATTTCTCTCAAATAACAGTTAATTATGAATTAGTGTATTTATTTGGGATTTTTTGATTTATGTTTAATTTGTCTCTGTGTCTTGTGTCAATGTGAATTGAGTTGATTACTGAATCTTTGCAATATCATTTAAAATTAAGAACACAGTCACTATTGACTATTCATATCATGTGGCTATTCAGAATTCTATATGAAATTTAGATTTATTATTTTATTTCTATGAAAACTGTCATGGGATTTTTGATAAGTTGTTTAGACACTATGAACATTTTTAAAATGATAAATTTTCTAATGCATGAAGATGAATTCCATTTATTTCATCTTTAGTTTCCATAATTAGTGTCTAACTGTTTTCATAGTAGAGTTATTTCATCTCTTTGTATCAATATATCCCTAAGTGTTTCTTACTTGTTATGATACTATCATAACTATGATTGTTAACCTATTGTTTTCCAGGAAGTTCACTGATAGTGTGTAGAATTGTAACTGAGTTCTGTATATTGATTTTGTATTCTGAAATTCCATGGAATTGATTTAGTAGCTCTGGCAGCTTTGAAGGAATATTTATATCATGCTGTCTGGAAGCAGATATCTGGGCGCTGTGTGTGTTGAACCTGGAATGCAACTACTTTAAACCACTCTCATCTGATAGTGAGAAAAACATGTCTCTTACTCCTGCATACAAGCATATCTATAAATATTTTCATACGTAGCCATATGTATCTACATTAAGCAAAATTTTAATTCACACCAACATCCCAATCTTAAATCCATTGCCACAAGAATCATCGTAGCTCTCCCCCATTGCCTATCTACAAGTTCCAACATAAACAATGATAAAAATCTCCACATCCTGCCAACCTCAGCACACATGACTGTGATCTTATATTTACAAATCTATGCACTTGTGGGAAACAACACTCTCAGTTTAAAAGCAACACTTAAGTACATCTTGTTTGGCTTTTATCCTTAGAGTTTGTACTAGTTTATCAAAGGTAGTTAGCTGGTGGGTTCTCCAATCCATTAAAAGATGTTCATTTCCTATGCTTACAACATAGTTATTTTGTCAAAATTTAAGTTCTGTAATGGAATTCTCCAACTTCTTAAATTAATCTTAAAATTTTCATAAGATTCAGTGGGGTTTTTTAACTGAAAAACCTATAAACTTTGAAAAATTCATAAAAAGGTCATTTATTGATCACTGTAGCATCATGAAGAATAATTTCACTACCCTAAGAAATCACATTTTGGGCTGGAGAGATGACTCAACTGTTAAAGGCTAGGCTCACTACCAAAACTATAAAAGATCTCACATTTCATCTGTTCAAATCTCCTCTAGTCTACAGCTCTGCTAATTACTGAGCTTGTTATCAGATCTGTAATTTTGCCTTTTCAAGAACGTTATATAATTAGAAAACACATCATGTGGGAGTTTTAGGTTGATTTGTTTTACTTAGTAGGATGTACTCATTATGGTATTCTTTTGCATGCAAGTAATATAGTTCATTCATCTGTTAAAGGTCATCTTGGTTGATTTTACTTTCTAGTGATTATAAACCCATAATTGTTATAATTATTGCATTTCTTTCTGTTAGTAGTAATATATTGTATTAGTATCCCACTGGTTCAATAGTTAGTATGAATGTACCACTATATCCTCCACTTCCAACTCTCCATCAGAATTACCGCAAAGGTGTTTTTTTCTGGGTTATGGCTCTAATTTCATTGATTCCTGGTGAAGGAATCTTAGGTGTGTCTCTGTGCTCACATATTCCCTAGCAATGTTCAAAGGTTCTCAGAGTATTTAATGATCTTTCTTAGATTTGTAGTTTGTATTACTATAAAGAAGAGAATAACAATATCCAAGCTCCATGATTCACAGTTAAAATCAGAAACCTAATAGTTTTTAGTATGGTCTTTGACAGTTCTATTTTTAAATTTACTTTATATCTAGTTTGTTGCCCCCCCTTCCCAGTTAGCCCATTCCACAATCTCTCCTCTTATCCCCTCTCCCCTTTTCCTCTTAGAAGGTGGAGACCCCCTTCATATTTCCCAACCCTGGTATATCAAGTCTCTGTGGGACTAGGCACATCCTCTCTCATTGAGGCTAGATAGTGCCGCCCAGCTAGAAAAGCACATCTTGTGGACAGGCAACAGCTTTTTGAATAACCTCTCCTCCAGTTGTTCTGGACCCACTTGAAGACTGAGCTGCACAACTTCTACATATGTACAAGGGGTCTAGGTCCAGTCCATATATGCTGTTTGATTGATGGCTCAGACTCTGAGAGCCCCAAGTGTCCAGGTTAGTTAACTCTGTCAAATTTCCTGTAGAGTTCCTATCCTCTTCAGGACCTATAATTCTCCCCCACCCCCAACTTTTCCCTAAGAGTCCCCAAGCTTCATTCACTTTTTGACTGTAGATCTCTGCAACTGTCTGAGTCAGAAACTGGGTAAAGCCTCTCAGAGGACAGCCTTACTAGACTCCAGTCTGCAAGCATAACAGAGGATCATTAATAGTGTCAGGGATTGGTGCTTTTTCATGTGATGGGTCTCTAGTTGTTCCAGTTATTGCCTGGGTATTCTCACAGTCTCTGCTCAATTTCCCATCCCTGCATTTCTTGTAGACGGGATAAATTTAGAGTCAAAAGTTTTGTGAATGAGTCAGGGCCCCTATGGCTTACTGGGGTTCTTGCCTGGCTACAGAAGGTGGCCACTTCAGGGTCCATTTCCCTAATGCTATGAATCACAGCTAAGGTCAGCCCCATTGATTCTTGGGTGCTTCCTCTATCCCAGGTCTCTGGCATGGGTCCAGCTGTCCGCCACCTCCCCACTCTGGCCATTTGCAGACTTCTATTCATTTTCCTGGCCACCTGGCCATCGTTTATGTCCCTCCACACACCTGATGTCGAAGCCCTCATACCCCTCACCATCTTCCCCCCTTCCATTTCTCTCCCTCCATCTTCCTGTTTTAACTATTTCATTCCTTCTTCTAAGTGAGATTCAAGCATCCTCACCTGTACCTTCCTTCTTGTTTAGCTTCTTTGGGTCTGTGAAATATAGCATAAATATATCCTATATTTTTGTCTAATATCCCTTATAAGTGAGTACATACCATCCATTTGCTTTTGGGTCTAGGTTAACTCATTGAGGGTGATATTCTCAAGTTTCATCTATTTCCTGAAAATTCACGATGTCTTTGTTTTAGATAGATGAATAGTATTCCGTTGTGTAGATGTACCATACTCTCTTTATCCATTCTTCAGTTGAGGGACATTTGAGTTGATTTTAGTTTTTGGCCATTATGAATAATGATGCTATGAACGTAGTTGAGCATGTGTCCCATGTGTATACTGTGGCATCTTTTGGGTATATGGTCAGGAGTATAGCTGGGTCTTGAGGTAGAACTATTCCCAGATTTCTGAGAAACTGCCAAATTCATTTCCAACGTGATTGTGTAAGTTTGTATTCCCACCAGCAGTGGAGAAATATTCCCTTTGCTCCATATCCTCCCTAGCATGTGCCATCACATAAGTATTTGATGTTACCTATTTTGACCAGAGTAAGATGGAATCTCAGAATCATTTTGATTTGCATTTCCCTGATGACTAAGCACTTGAGCATTTCTTTAAAGGCTTCTTGGCTATTTGAGATTTCCTCTGTTGAGAATTCTCTGCTTAATTATGTACCCCATCTTTAATTGGGTTATTTGGGTTGGTGGTGTCTAACTTCTTCAGTTGCTTATAAATTTTGGATACTAGCCTCTTTCAGATGTAGGATTGGTGAAGATTCTTTCCAGTATATAGGCTGCTAGTTTGTCCTATTGACAATGCCCTTGCCTTACAGAGCTTTTCAGGTTCATGAGATCCCTTTTGTCAGTTGTCAGAGCCTGAGGTAGGTGTTCTGTTCAGGAAGTTGCCTCCTATATTAATGAGTTCAAAGTTATTCCACAGTTTCTGTTCTATGAGATTTAGTGTATCTGGTTTTACATTGAGATATGTGATCCACTTGGACTTGAATTTTGTGCAAGGTAATATGGATCTATTTGCATTCTTCTGCATTGAGATATCCACTTAGACCAGTACCATTTGTTGAAGATGCATTCTTCTTTCCATTATATGGTTTTGTATTCTTTATAAAAAATCAAGTATCCATAGGTGTGTGAGTGTATTTTAGGGTCTTCTATTTGATTCCTGTGGTCAACCTGTCTACTCTTATACAAACAACATGTAGTTTTTATCACCATTGGTCTGTAGTACAGCTTGAGGTCAGGAATGGTGAAACTTCTGGAAGTTCTTTTATTGTTCAGGATTGTTTTAGCCATACTGGGTTTCTTGGTTTTCCATATAAAATTGAGACATATTCTGTCAAAGTATGTAAAGAATTGTATTAGAATTTTGATGGGGATTGCATTGAATCTGTAAATTTCTTTTGGTAAGATGGCCATTTTCACTGTGTTAATCCTCCTGGTCCATGATCATAGGAGATGTTTCTATCTTCTGATATCTTCTTCAATTTCTTTCTTTATTGACTTGAATTTCTTGTCATACAGGTTTTTCACTTACTTGATTAGAGTTATACAAAGATATCCATGGCTATTGTAAAGGAAGTTTTTGTGCCCATAATTTCTTTCTCAGCCAATTTATCTTTTGTATAAAGGAGGGCTACTAATTTTTTTTAAGTTAATTCTGTATCCAGCCACTTTGCTGAAGGTTTTTATCAGCTGTAGGAGTTCTCTAGTATAATTTTTGGGTTGACTTATGTATACAATCCACAGATATTGATACTTTGACTTCTTCCTTTCCAATGTGCATCCCCTTGATCTCCTTTTGTTGTCTTACTGCTATGGCTAGGACATCAAGTGCTATATTGAATAGATACATAGAGAGTGGGCAGTCTTGTCTTGCCCATGATTTTATTGTTATTGCTTTAAGTTTCTTCCCATTTAGTTTGATGCTAGCTATGGACTTGCTGTATAGTGCTTTCATGATGTTTAGCTGTGTGCTTTGCATCCCTGATCTTGCTAAGACTTTTAGCATGAAGGGGTTTGGGATTTTGTCAAAGTCTGTTCCAGCATCTAATAAGATGATCATGTGATTTTTTTCTTTCAGCTTGTTTATATGGTTATTTACATTGATGGATTTCCATATATTGAGCCATCCCTACATCTATGGAATGAAGCTTACTTGATCTTGGTGGATGATGTTTTGAACGTGTTCCTGGATTCAGTTTGTGAGTATAATTAAATACTCAACTAAGGGTATTTTTCTATTAAGGTTCATAAGAAAATTTGCCTGCAATACTCTTTCTTTGTTGAGTCTTTGTATGGTTTAGTTATCAGGATTACTTTGGCTTCATACAATGAGTTTGGCAGTGTTCCTTCTGTTTCTATTTTATGGAATAGTTTGAGTACTGGTATTAGCTCTTCTTTGAAAGTTTGACAGAATTTTGCATTAAAACCATCTGGCCCTGGGCCTTTTTTGGTTGGGAGACTTTTAATGACTGCTTCAATTTCCTTAGGGTTTATAGAGCTATGTAAATAGTTTACTTGATCTTGATTGCATGTTGGTAAATGGTGTCTGTTTAGAAATCATCCATTTTTTAAAAAATTTTTCCAAATTTGCAGGGTTAGGGGTTTGAAGTAAGATCTAATGATTCATTGAATTTCTTCATTGTTTGTTTATTGTTATGGCTCCCTTTTCATTTCTGAATTTGTTTATTTGGAAAATGTCTCTCTGTCTTATTAGTCAGAGTTAGTTTGCCTAGTTTGGCTAAGGGTTTGTCTATCTTGATTTTCTCAAAGAACCAGCTCTTGATTTTGTTGATTCTTTGTATTGCTTTCTTTATTTCTAAGTGATTGATTTCAGCCCTGATTTTGATTATTTTCTGCCTTCTACTCCTCTTTGGTGTGCTTGCTGCTTTTTTTCTTTCTAGATCTTTAAGATGTACTTTCAAATAGCTGGTATAAGAACTTTCTTATTTCTTTATGGAGTCACTTAGCGATGTGAACTTTCCTCTTAGAATTGCTTTGTGTCTCATAAATCTGTGTATGTTGTGCCTTCATTTTTATTGAATTCCAGAATGTGTTAAATTTCTTTCTTTATTTCTTCCTTGACTGAGAGATCATTGAGTAAATAGATGTTCAATTTCGATAAGTGTGTAGGCTTTCTGGTGTTTCTGTTGTTGTTAAAGTCCAACTTTAATCCATGGTGATCTGAAAAGTTTCAAGACATTATTTCAATGTTCTTGTTAAGTCTTGCTTTGTGACTTACTATATGCTAAATTTTGGAGAAGGATCCATGAGGTGCTGAGAAGAACATTTGTTCTTTTGTGTTTGGGTGAAATATTCTAAAATTTGTTAGGTCCATTTGATACATAATGTTTCTTAGTTTCATTATATCTCTGTTTAGGTGTGGATGAACTGTCAACTGATGAAAGTGGGATATTGATGTTATTAATATGTGTTGTTTGATGTGTGATTTAAACTTTATCAATATTTCTTTCACAAATGTAGATGCCCTCGTGTTTGGAACATGAATGTTCAGAATGGAGATATTATCTTGATAGACAGACTTTTCCTTTGAGGAGTATAAAGTGTCCTTCCATATTTTTTGATTAATTTTGAAAGTCTATTTTATTAAATATTAGAATGAATACTTCAGTTGTCTTTTTGCTTGGAAACCATTTTGCTAGCAATTACTTTGATGTCTATCTTTATTGCTGAGGTAAGTTTCTAGTATTCAGCAGAATGGTAGATCCTGTTTCCACATCCATTCTGTTAGCCTATGTCTTTTTATTGGGGAATTGAGTCCATTTATGTTAACAGATATTAATGACAAGTGACTGTTAATTCCTGTTATTTTGATGATGATGGTGATGATGGTGGTGGTGGTAGAGGTAGTCGTGGTGGTGGTCGTGTGTGTGTGTTCTCATGTTTTTGCTGGCATGAAATTATTTCCACTCCTTTCATGGATTTAGTTATCATCCTTGGGTTAGAGTTTTCCTACTAGTATTTTCTGTAGGGTTAGATTTGTAGATATATATTGTTTAAATTTGGATATATCTTGAAATATCTTCTTTTCTCTTTCTTATGGTGTTCAGAGTTTATGCTGGTTATATATAGTAGTCTAAGTTCGAATGTGTGGGTTTTTTTTTTTTTAAGATTGAAAGATACTTGCCCAGGCCATTTTAGATTTCAGAGTCTCTGTTGAGAAGTATAGTGTAATGTCTGTTTATCAGATTGGATTGAAGGTCATTTTCTCATGCTTTGTTTGTGTTGGGGTATCCAAGACTTGCTGTGTTCTAAAGGCTGACCTAGCTTTTCCCCTTGTTACTTTTAATATTTCTTCTTTATTCTGTAGATTTTGTGTTTTGGTTATTATGTTGCAGGAGAATTTTCTTTTCTGGTCAAGTCTAATTGATGTTCTATACGCTTTTTGTATGTTTATAGACATCCTTTTTTAAATTATTTATTTATTTATTTATTTATTATCTATTTATTTATTTATTTTAAGGTTGGGAAAGTTTCTTCTATGATTTTATTGAAAAAATTTTGGAGGCCTTGGAGTTGGGACTCTTTATCTTCTTCTATTCCTGTTATTCTTAGGTTAGGTCTTTTTATGGTATCATATATTTCCTGGACGTTCTGTGTCAGGAATTGTTTAGAATTCGTAGTTTATTTGGCCGATGTATCAATGTTTTCTATTGTATCTTCGATGTCTGAGAGTCTTTCTTCTATCCTCTGTATTCTGTTAGTGATGCTTGCATCTGTTGTTCCTATTCTCTTCCCTAAGTTCACCAACTCCAAGATTTCCTCAGTTTATGTTTCCTTTATTGCTTCTATTTCCACTTTCAAGTCCTGCACAATTTTATTTATTTTCTTCACCTGTTTAATTTTATGTTCCTGTATGTCTTTAAGGGATTTATTTGTTTTCTCTTTATTTTTTTATGTAGAAACTCTTTTTTTCTATTGAATATTTTATTTATTTACATTTCAGATGTCATCCCCTTTCCCCATTTTCCCTAGAAATCCCATATCCCATCCACCCTCCTCCTTTTAGCTTTTATACAATTTTAATTACATGCAAATATTAAGGTCAGTTCTAGGTTGAGGAACTAGCAATACAATAGATGAAATATTCAAGGAACAAGTAAGACAATAAACACACATAGTCAAAGAACAACAAGGCAATAAACAAAATTCTATGACCACTCCCGGGATCACTGTTTCTAAGGGCTTATCAGGATGAACAAAATATCTGAGCCAACTTCCCTGTCCTAGCCCAAAGTCATTTTCATGTCTAAAGCCTACTTCTTTGTTCTAGCCTAAGATTTAGATTCTTGTTTGATTGTATTTCTTTAAGAGATTAAGTCTTTTCCTCTTTAAAGACCTCTATCATCTTTATAAGGTTGGTTTAAGGTTATTTTCTTGTGCTTTGGTTATGTTAAAGTATTCAGGACTTGCTACAGTAGGGTAGCTGTGCTCTAAAGGTGTCATATTGCCCTGGTGTTTGTTGACTGCATTCTTTCAAGGGCCTTTTGCAACCTTGATGGCTGGTCCTTAGATGTTCCTGTTGTAGATATTGGGAGGGGAACTTAATGGTCCTGGTGTGGCCTGTAATGGGTATCCTAGGGCTACCTGGTTCTGGATCAGCATATCTGATGAAGGTGGGTGGAAAAATGGAAGGAGAATGAAGGTCTGTCAGGCGTAGCAGATGGCTAAGGGAAGCTTGGAGTGCCCCAGAGGACTCTGCAAGCAGAGAAGATAGGTGGAGGAATGGTTCAGAAACCTCAGGTCTGATGAAGGTGGAAGGAGGATATGTATTTTTGTATCTGTCAAACGTGGCAATGTCACTAACTTAGCATTGTTTTCCAACAGAAGCAAAGTTGTTTTGAATTACATAGACATAGAATATCCTGAAATAGTTACTTTATTCCAGAACATGGAGAGAAATCTTGCAGGTAGCACTATTCATAAGCATTGCAACAAACCAAATGCCAACAAACATAAATGATAGCTCATTCACAAAATGAAATTTATACAATATGAGTTTAAAAAAAAGTTGTAAGCATAATATATAGAAAAGGAACAAAATAAAAAAAGGACATGCTAAATGATTTCATTTATCTGCAGCTAAAGAACTGGCATAACTAAGGTGTAGTATAGAAGAATGTGGTCACCTGCTGCATAAATCGTCACAAATGGCTTGTTTCTTGATCTTTTTACATGAAATGTTCAATATGTAGAAGTCTGTTTGGGTGTTTTCAAGGAGATCTCTCTGACATGTCTATTACATTTCACTAGTATGTTAAAAGAATCATGGGAAATAAAGTTTTCTTTAAAAATCTTGCTTGATATTTGTTAACTTTTAGAGGCAATATATGTAAAAACATCTTGAAGAGCCAAACACTGCAGTGATGCAATGGCTTACTAACATCATGGTAAGTATCATCTCATCTCCATACCATCTACACTTTCTTGTATACTTCAATATCTTAGACACTTGTTTCCTTTCTTAATCAGGGATTTCCTTTCTTGGTCTTTATTTACAAGGAAAAAAGACATCTGAATTGACTAAGAACTTTATTAATCCTTTTTTAATAGGACTTTATTAATACTTTGACTGTTTTTTTATAGGACATTCTATGGAACCATGATAATGACTTCAAGTCAAATTTAAAAAAAAACAATTAGCATAGCCATATACAAGTACTTCAGTCAAAACTCTACTACAGGTATAGTTCTGCACATGTGGCATGTTACCATTCAAATTTGTGTTTCAGAGCTGTCTTTTGAAGGTAAGTATGACGAGTGAAGGAGAGGAGTAAATATAAATACAGAGAAATAAAATAAGTGAAAAATATAATTTAGTTGTAGTGACTTCAGAGAACCTCAAATTAAGGTTAAATTCCAATTACTCTCAAAAGTACACACACAAACACCACAAAACTAGAAAGTAGGAGAAATAATAAATTAATGTAAGTGAAAATAGCTCATAACAAGAAGCTCTTTTCCTGTGTATTCTAATTAATCAACATGTAAAATTAGGATCTTCCCCATCACAAGCAGGCAAGAAGATAATGTTGTTTCTAAAAGCAAAATCCCAATTATTTAGCAAATGAAGAATTTGGAGCCAGATGCTGTGGTAAAAGCCTGCTAGCTGAGAGAGAGAGAGAGAGAGAGAGAGAGAGAGAGAGAGAGAGAGAGAGAGAGAAAGCACCCAGCTGACTTTCCTGACTTTCCTTCTCAACCAATGTCCTAGAAGAAAAAACCCAGGTCACTTTTCCATATTGTCTTAAAACCTCTTTCAACTGAATGTCCTTCCTTCCTTCCTTTCTACTTCCTGTTTGCCTGTCTTTCCTCCTGACTTCTTCTAACTCTCCATGGCTTTGTCCTATGCTCACTGTCTGTCAACTGGTTGCTTGCTCCTTCTCTTGACCTATAGTTGATTTATTTCATTTTATTGACAATGAACAGCAATCTCTTGAATTAACAGGTGCTAGGATTGAGCCACACAATAACTAGAAACAAGTTTTTCCAGTATACAATCTCACCGTGTGATCAATTATCCTGAAACACTCTTAGATTAAAGGTGTATACTAGGTGCTAGACCACACCACAATTAGAGACAGATTTTTTTTTCCATATACAGTCTCAGAGTTCAGAGTATGATCAGATATCCTGTGACAGAGATACTAACTTTTCAGGTCACCTGGCATGCCAATGGCAATCACATCTCTTCTGCTACCTCTTTTGCATTTTTCTTCCCCCAGCTTATGCAACAAATTGCCCTCAAATGTTCCAGTGGGAATATTTCTCTGAAAGCACCCTTTGTAGATCAGTCATTGTTGCTGATAACAATACTAACAAGGGGACTTTTCTATTAGCTAGATTTTTATATATTATTAAAGTATCAGACAAAGAGCAGCAAGACCACAGGTCTGACAGTTTCGAGTCATTTTAGCCAACATCTTTCATTATTAGCTTTGTTTCTTTGTGAATAAAATGTCGACAGAGTACCACAAAGCCTGTCATCTGCCTCTCAGCTTGAAGAATATACAATTTCATTAGACAGCTCCAAAAGCTCATCCAATCTTTACTAAAACCTTAAAAACTTTCAATAAAGACTAACTGAATATTCCTGTCCATATAACAAAAATCTTGTGTTTTTGATACAGAAATCTGTAAAATTTAGAAGCAATGGACTCTGTCTTGATAGACATCCAGCAGGAGAGCCTGTTTGAGTCTCTCTCCTATGTGTTCTGTTCTTCTTCCTATCCCTGCACATAGCACCTGTCCTGACCCTGTTTCATCTCATGTGCAGACACATGCAAACACAGCATAGTAATGAGACTAAAGCTAAAAATTTATACAGTGTTATTTGCTAATATTGTCTAAATATTCCTTGAAGGTTGGAAAGGGACTTAAATATCATCTAATCCAACTGTGTTCAGTGACCTTTGAAAATTTTTGACTGAGTAGAGTTGAATTCTTCAGCAAAAGAGAACTTGATTTTCAGTATAACTCCCACTGCTTTAAAATAATTAAAATAAGATCAATTAGCACAGAGTTAAACATAAAATAACCCCGCCATAATATTTTAGTATTATCTCATTGAACTCTCATGTGTGTGCCACAAAATGGTTTCATGGTCATCATTTAACAGATGCTGAAATTGAGATTCAAACAGCTTACTGAGTTTGCTCAGGGAACAAGGAGCTGCTTAGGTACAATCCCATATATCAAAGTGTATGTTTCCCAGTTTCATTCTCGTCCCCCTCCTCTTCCTTGTCCTTTGTCTCTTCCTCTTCCTCTCCCTCCTCCTCCTGCTCCTCTTCCCCACTCTCCTTCTCTCCCTCCTCATCATCTTTCTCCTCCTCCTCCCCTCTTCTTTCTCCTTTTCTTTGATTTTTGAAACTGAATCTCTTTTCTTCAAGGCTACAAAGAATAATTCTTAGTAGAACAAAATACCTAATAACTTAAAAATTTAAACACCATTCTACTGTAAATGTGTTTCTGTCCCTATAGGACTATTTCTCTATTGACATAATATACACAACATAACACTGTTGGTGTAGTTTTATCAGCACAGAGCAGAATCATACTGTCGCCTCTCTTTTTAGATAATTGTATTCATGGAATATAGAAGTGCCCTTGATTGATAATTTTACTAATTGTAGTTTCTGTTGTCTTTACTAATAATATTTTAACCTATTTGTTGTGAGCATTCAATGAGTGTATCAATCGCTTTAAATATTCAATAAACTATTTTGAAAGAATATCAAAGAGGAATCTGAACATGTTGGTGTACTCTTAAAATCCCAGCACTTGGAAGCAAAAGGAGTATCAGGAACCCATGGTCATTCTCAATCTCAGTTACATATGATGCTCATAGCCAGCCAGATTCACTTGAGACCTTGTAGAAAGAAGACAGAAATAAAAGAAAAGAAGGAAGGAAGGGAGGGAAGGAGGGAGGGAGGGATGGAGGGAGAAAGGAAGGAAGGAAGGAAGGAAGGAAGGAAGGAAGGAAGGAAGGAAGGAAGGAAAAGAAAGGAAGTAAGGAAGGAAAGAGGAAAGAGAGAAAGAGAGAAAGAGAGAAAGAGAGAAAGAAAGAAAGAAAGAAAGAAAGAAAGAAAGAAAGAAAGAAAGAAAGAAAGGAAGGAAGGAAGGAAGGAAGGAAGGAAGGAAGGAAGGAAGGAAGGAAGGAAGGAAGGGAGAAAAACAATGAAGAGGTTTACTGTGATCCACTGCTTTTCTCCTGAGTTCAGTCTAATGGGAAATGTCATGTTCTCTGTGCAATGCTGCTAGTAAGAGCTAATCCATCACTATGAGCTAAAATCCTGATTTGTATTCCCTGGATTCTTTCCCATGAGAGCATACCATAAGGCACTCCTCTTACTTTTGATAGTATGTGAGCTTTCTTGGTGGAAGGGGCAGGGGTGATGGTCAGCTTTTGTTTTAATCAGCTACGGGTTTTACAGTTGTTACTCTTTAGCTTTAGCTTCATATACTCCATTATCAAGGTCTGTGGGATTGCTTTGAATTTGCTCCATGACTCCACATGTGATAAATTGTAACAAATGTCGATGTAAAGCTGAAATTTCAGAGCTATGTGAGTAGTTTTATTGTAAAATATCTTTATTTGGCACATTAAAAGGTATTCCACTGTTTTCTAGTCTCCATTATTTTTAAGAGAATTCTATTAACCTACTTAATATTGCTTTTTAAAAATATCTTAGTTCAGGGATGGAGATATGGCTCAGAGGTTAAGAGCACTGGTTGCTCTTCCAGAGGTTCTGAGTTCAATTCCCAACAACCACATAGTAGTTCATAACTGTACTTAATGAGACCTGGTGCCCTCTTCTGGCCATGCAAGCATACATACACATAGAATATTGTACACATAATGAATAAACATTAAAAAATATATTGTAGTTCAAGGATTACCAAAAAATTTTGCAAATATACAGATGATAAATATTTTTAAGTTTCTTATGTCTATTGGGAAAAAAGGAGGATATTATATAGATGTTTTTGTAAGGGACATTTTAAAAATGTAAAAACCATTGTTAGATCATGAATTTCAAAAGGCCAATTGAAGACCTAGCCAATGTCAAAAGTTCTAAACGCTTATAACTTTAAACATTATATTCTTCCCTATTTTTCTCCATCTTCATAAACTGATTTCCCAATTGGTAGATGGTTTTTCGATTGCATTGAGGATGTTGGACTCTCTGTAAAGTGACTTGAATATCTTCATTTCTGTTCTTGTACTTTAGTGTGATTACTTTCTACAAGAAAGATGTCATGTTCTCTGACATTATTTTCTGTGTTTCTCAGTTCAATATTGTCTATCATATAAAATGTTTGTGGCTTATATTTATATTTCTGGTAGTTCCACACGATTACTTTGTCTAGTTCTATTTCTCCACTGAAATTTTTCATATGTTCATGCAAATAGCTCACTAGTATTTCTAGGTATTTGTGATATATTTGAAAGTTATCTTAAAGCTCTTGACAGCTAATTCAAATATCAAGGTCTTCTTTCATTTTGCTTCTATCTAGTATTTTAAAACATAAATTATGGTGACCTCATTTCCCTGCTTCTTTGTTTTCTAGAAACTATTAACTTTTCTAAGCCAGACATTGTACAAACAACAAAAGCAACTGATACTAAAGCGAATGCTGTCCTAGAAGGCCATACAACTTTTTTCAGATCATCAATATACTAGAGATGAACTAACACATTGGGTATTGAGCCTAGGTTGAGGCTTCATTGTAGCTCTAAAAGAACTCTGCACTGGACTTAAGTATTCTATGGTAGGAACAGAACTTTCCCTTAGTAGAGTTTGGGATCTGAGTCTCACCAAAATTCTAGACATATTATTTTATGAGCTGTGAGAGATGATTCTCAGCTTTATAGTTCAGCAGTTACCTCTTTTGATGACTGGAGAATTCTCACTCTGCAGCCCTCTACTTGATTTTCAGTGTACTGAAAAAAATGTCTGCATTATGCTCTTCTACCAGTCTTCTTTTCCTCCAGTAAATGTATAAATGTATCTCAAGTGGTTCTTTCTTTGCATCTGCTTATTCCAAAATTTCTGGTTCATTTAGATAGGTTCCTCCATCTTAAGCAATAGGATCTTGACCGATGAGACCTGTCTTTGTCCAGGGCTTTGGGTATAACACTGTTTTATACCCATAAAAGTACATGTACTTTGAAATTGGGATAAGAGAAATTTTGCTCAGTACTTCCTCCTTTTGCTTGACCACTGATTTGCATTCAGAAAGATTCACATTGTCTTTTGAATGTTCTCATACAGCTCTGATTCTCTATCTCAACCTACAGTGTGCAACTTTCATGTACTCAGTTAAGGAAGGCATCAAGTGAAACACATGGAAGCTAGAGAAATTTGTAGCTCCTTGAGACTCTATCCTTCAGGATTAATTTACAGCCATTGAATATATAGTGTTGTAACATACACTCTTCAAAAAGTCATAGGATGATTTCCCTTGGCTACTCCAAAAGGATGTTGGGATTCTCTGAAGTGTTACTAGTGATGAGGACAGGTATAAGACTCCTTGTCTAAGAAAGGCTTCTTCCTTTCTAAAGCATAGTTGATATGAATTCTTGTGTATTTGTTGGGTTTTTAAGTATTTGAATTTAGCCAGGTTTCTTTTTTATTAGAGGAATATATGATTTTCTTGTGTTCTTATAACTTTTTACATTCTTCATTAAAATTCTGCACAATAATTCTTTAATATTTAACTTTGAGCAAGTTACTTAAACTCTATTACCTCAGTTCCCATATCTGTAAAAATGAAGATAACTATCAGAATCATTACAAAGAAAATAAAAGAAGATATATGCAAAGGAACTACAGTGACTACTGGATAGAAAATATACAGTCATTACAATTCTATAAGGCATTACTCAGGAAATTTTATTTAATTTTTATGTTGCATTTTTAAAACTCATGAAAAACTTCAGAGACATGTCACTGCCATTTACAGATAAGGAAAGTGAATCTCAGTGAGAAAAATAGCTTGCTGGAAAAAATTATATAATCTAAAAGAAATTTAACTTTTTTCTTATTCTTTGGATATCTTTAGATTTATTTATTCCATATATTTAGATGGTTTTGCTTGCCTATATGTATATATACCTTATGCATAATTGTGTACTACATTGTCATCAGAAGTCAGAAAAGAAAATCAAACATCTTTCAAATTGAGTCACCAATGATTGAGAAATTTGAGAATAGAACCCATGTTCTCTGCACCTCAGACACATCCCTCATTCCCTCATTTTCTTCTTATTCTTATATATTTAATACTCTATGACTTTATTTTTACCTAGGAATAGCTACTGAGGGAAAAACTAAGCCAGCTATGTCATATAAGTCAAATATCCAAAAATTATGATTAGAAATGAAAGAACCATTTATAGTTGTAAAAATCCAAAACTCATCCTATTACCCAGTGACAAATAAATCTGCCCTCTACATTCCGAATCAGCTGAAGGCTTTTAAGTCAGAATCTATGCTTTTAAAAACAATTGTAAAGGTATCCTGACCTGGAGGCTTTCTAAAAACAAAAAATGAACTTCTAGATTGTACTGTTTCTAACTTCTCATTAGTTAATATGAGATTTAGTCCTTATCAAAGACATTCTATGTAGTAACCATATAGAGCAAGTCCCTCTTCTCACATAAAACAATAACTAGTAACTCTGGGACTAACTTGACACTTTTGTATTTGACTGAATAGGAAATAGAACAGAAGGTGGTAAATAATTCCAAATTTTCAACTCTTAAATTTCTTTCACTTTTGATTATTTGCTAAGTGAGGAACTGTACTACATTTTGGAAGTTCCCCTGCAAGATTATTTTAGAAAATACCATCGCTAAAACTTTGTTATGTAAAGCTATACATAATAAAAATACAAGTAAAGAATATTTAAAACCTTACATCAGAGAAGGAACAGACATTTGCTCTAATAACTTGCTTAAAGGGTAGTTTAGCTCATTAGTGACTACCCAGATATCCCTGGTGTATTATAGATGAGTGGTATAACACAAATGGTTCCCATAATTTGAAATGAATTATTCTGCATATTTAAAGGTAACTCTTTGCTGCAGATGTTTTATGGCATAATGAGGCCTTAACTCTACCTGATTAAACACAATGGGAAATCAACATCATTGAAAAGTACTGAGGTGACATAAATCATTTTCCAAATTAACAGGATGGCTAGAAATGAGTTATTTGGTTTTAGCTGTAGAAAAGCAGGGTAATGACAGATCGGCAAAATTTCTCATGGGACTATAGGGTTTAAAATTATTACAAAGCTCACAAGATGACAGAATGAAACTCAGTAGAACAGAAAACTATCATGTCTAAACAGAAGACATGAGGACTTGGGTAGTTTTAGTTACCTTTGAATTTCAGAGGTAGGAAAAATAGTGTTGAGTGAAATATAGTACAAAACCCAAAATGTCTTGAGCATAGTTGGTACAACTGTGTTTTCTTCTTCTTCTTCTTCTTCTTCTTCTTCTTCTTCTTCTTCTTCTTCTTCTTCTTCTTCTTCTTCTTCCTTCTCTTCCCCCTCCCCCTCCCTCCTCCCCCTCCCCTCCCCCTCCCTCCTCCCCCCCCTCTTCATCCTCCTCCTCTTCCTCCTCCTCCTCCTCCTCCTCCTTCTCTTCTTCTTCTTCTTCTTCTTCTTCTTCTTCTTCTTCTTCTTCTTTCTTCTCCTCTTTGTCCTCCTCCTCCTCCTTCTTTCTTTTGCTAACATTCTATACTTTTCCCTAACATCTATACTAGCACTGATTCTATGTTAAGCATGGCCCTACAGCTTTATGTTAATTATTCAGTATTTACAGCAAGCCCATGAAGTAGTTTCTCTTATCTTTACCATTCTACTAGATGAAGAAACTGAGAAACAAAGAAATAAATATTTCCCAAAATTATATATAGTAGAAAATTGGAGTTTGGACTGTGTATTGGACAAAGATTTCCTGAATATATTCTTATTTGTAAAATTCTTTTACTTTAAACTTTTCTGTTAGACCTAGTTACTATGATGTCTTCTTACTTCTGATTGTCAGAAGTGCCAAAAGCATTTCATTTATCTATAGACTGTTGTGTTCAGAAGAATTTTATGGCTATATTCTGACTAAACAAAAAAGAATGTGTCAATCAATTAGTTACACATTTCTTAGGTATAGAATGAATGATTGTCTGTGTAGATGCTAACATTCCATAATAAAGTACAGCCAACCTTCCCTCAGGTGGGACCACTGCTGCTCTTCAGTCTCACTGCTTGTCACTGCCCTACACAGGACATCCATTTTAACAAACACAGGAAACCATAGTGCAGTTCAACAGAATGAACAAAGGTAGTTTTAGAGTTTAGAGTGAATTCATTTGGGATTAAATGTTTTATTTTAGTTCTAAAGCAAAAGAAAATCTCTCAACTCCTACATATGTAAAATAATCTCATGATATAATTATAAGAAGATAATAATGTCAAATAAAGGACTAAATAGTATTTTAGGCTCTCTCCTCAATTGTTTGGCATCTGAAATAAAGGATAGTGAAAAATGTCACGAGCAGTAAAGAATATAGCTTTCCAATGGTTGGCTGCGACCATCTCCTCTGTATTTGTCAGGCTCTGGCAGAGCTTCTCAGGAGACAGCTATATCCTGCTCCTGTCAGCAAGCAATTCTTGGCATCCACAATAGTGTCTGGGTTGGTGACTATGTATGGAATGGATCCCCAAGTGGGACAGTCTTTGGATGGCCTTTCCTTCGGTCTCTGCTCCACACTTTGTCTATGTATTTGATCCCAGGAAAGGGGATAACATTTGATATGTAAATAAAGAAAATATTCAACAAAATAAAAATAAAGAATATAGCTTTCTTCAGTATTTATAAATATTTTAGTGTAAGTACTAGACAATGAAATTCAAGTTACCTCATTCAAAATACAAATGAAATAACTATTATTGATAATGAATTCCTCCATAAGGATAGGCTTGCTCTGTACAGGAACTAAAAGTGACAGGTTGTTCTGAAGTACTATTCATATCTGTTGTACCATTTCATAGGAGAAAGAAGAATAGAGAAAGCCAATGGCAGCTGCAAGATGGGCCATGAGGTCTGCAATTCCTGAGACACTGATAAAGAGCCTTCTCTCAAAGCCCCACATTCTAAGAGGCAAGTCAGCAGATGAGCCTTTAACTCTTCCATCCTTATGAGGTCAGTGCCTTCTAAACTCTAACAACAGGATAAGAACCCCTCAAATAGTAAAATTCTATACAGTGGCATATCTTAGCTTTCTCACCACATTATTGCATAGCAGCCTGCTCAGACCTGGAAGCTTTGGGTCAATTGCCCACAATTGCCTTCATCTCTACTGCTGAAGTTGGTATGTTCCTCAGAGTGTTGCTTTATACAATTATACCATTGTCTCATGTCAGAAATATGAAAACTGCCTAACTCACAAGATACTTGGCACAAATAAGTAATGTAACCCATGTTGTGCTACCTGAAAGAGTATCTGGGCTATGTATTTAATAAAGAATAGAAATATATTCCTCAACTTCTAGGTATTCCAAGATAGAGCTGCCTTCACAGGCAGTATTTTCTTCATGTTCCTTTTGGCTTCCAGGATGCTATGTTGAAGCATAATCATCCAGCGGAGAGGGATACTTTGTCCCTGCGTAGGTTATAGTCCACAAGGATACATATTTTATCAAGCCCCTTCATAATGGTACCTAATACCATTCACAAGGGAGACATATGCATATCCCAATTACTGATTAATAGCCCTATATTATATCACTGCAACATTAGTAATACCCAAATCTCCGCTAGGACACATTCAAACCTTACCAAGGAAAGAATGTCAGCACTCATTTCTAGACTTAGCATATAGGAAATTCTCAGTCAATTCAAATTTGCCTCAGTTTCCTAAAGAAATCTCCAAAGGCTTATACAGCCACAAAGTCAGAGAAAACCATTTTACACACACACACACACACACACACACACGTACACACACACACAAATAAACACAAAATGTGAACAAGAAATCATTTGGAGCTTAAATTTTCTTTTAAACGACTGGCAAGAAAGTGTTTTCTAGATCCATTATTAATATGATTATTGAAATAAAACTTGTCGCTTTAATGTGTTACATTGCAAAAAGTGAGAGCCTGCCCTCAAGGAAAGAAGAGAAAGTTGACAGTAGTTGATAAAAGAGGGCACAGAGATGAAGCTCAGCAGCTCGTACCTCCCCTCTGCCAATAAATAAAAGCTATTTTGTCTGCTCCCTCAGTTCTAATCTTATATTTCTTGCCATTTTCATTGTACTCCCAGAGGGGAGCCATCCTATTGTTGACATTCAATAATGCCAAACAATAATGGAGGGCTCATTAGGCCAGAGGAGGCCTGGAGAAGTGCTCAGCGTTGGTGGCTGCCTCTGGGTAGGGCCCCATTTAAACCACTTTAAGAAGAGGAGGCCTGGTGCTATTTGTAAAGCTGTCAAGATAAAGAAAAGCCTCAGCCACCTCTCCAATTGTAAATAAAAGATGATGAAGACAACAGAGATGCTTTATGCATAGGGTCGGAAGGCAGGGGTGGGGGAAACGTTCAGAATTGAGGATGACCTTGAAAGGTGAGATTCAGACCAGCTGAGAGGAGGCAGAGGTGCCCTGTCTCAAGACTGAGGGAGGAAGCCATGGCTGCTCCACAAACCTTGGGTGAACTACTTAAGCCTTTCCTTGTGTATTCTTTTTCCAGGTTAAAATCCTTCTTTGATACAGGGAACAATCAAACACACACACACACACACACACACACACACACGTTTTTAAGGCTCAAAATACTCTCTTGAAATAAATCTTCTTTCTTCCCTCCATTCATCTTCAAATGGCACAAATATGCCTTAACCTAAACATGACCTTAATTCTCTGCATTAGCTCTGATGATACTCAGAAGGTACCTTCTTGGTTTGGGTACTGCCAGCCCCTTGGCTTTTATCTGAAATCCTGCATCTTCAATGGCAGCAAATCACGCTGCGCAAAATATTTCAAGAGTTACTTGGAAGCTGGTGTGGGTATTTAAGAAGAGTTTCTTGGTAAACTGAATCCTGCACAAAACTTGGGATTAAGCAGTTTAGTGCTTAATACTGATAATCTTTCAAGTAATGAATAATCCACTCCAGACTGCCGAAAGGCAATTGAACACTTCCTTGGTGAATTTGGAAAGCCAAAGTCTTTGGCTTGCCGTTCATCTCAGCATCAAGTATCCTTGCTCATCCTGCAGCAGGATGCGCAAAGGAGGGGACAGTAGACAGGCTGAGAGCTGAGCCGCCTCCTCCAAAAGCCTTAAGAAACCAGAAGGATCTATGGCTTTTAACCTTTAAAAGTTAATATGACAGCAGTTTACTTTCCTGTGACAATCCATTTGACAAGAGAAGAGAGAAAACATGGTTAATTATGACTTGTAGAAGCTGAAGCACGGCTAATCAAGGCTTTTCTATATATTACAATCTTCCTAAACATGCACATTTACTTTCAATGCATCATCTCCCAATGCATGGTATTCACGGTGGATAAGGAATAAATGGTACATGCATAGCAATAGCTCATTTATATGATTACATATGGGATGGGTTCTTTTCTAGATTCATAAAAAAACCAAAACTGTTTAAATTGTACTAATTTTCATTAAACTTGTACTAAATGGATCCCTTGATTATTGTGGAACAAAATCAACTAATGATAACTTCAAGAGGCTAGCTGATACATAGAATAAGCCTCTTTATCTCCAACTGTCCACTTAAAAATCTGTCAACCTCCTGAAAAAGAAGCGACCAGAATTCAATATAAAATAGTTATTAGAAAATCTCAAATTTTCTCATGAGTCCAGCAATGCTATATTTATCATCCAATATACTGAAGCAAATGGAGAAGCCTTCAGCAAAGACACTTGAGCAGTAAGTCAGTGCAGCTCTGCACAGCTCTGGCATATTCTACTTGTAGACTTAAGTGCACATTTGCGCCATAAAATTTCTTTCTTGAATTCTAGTCTACTTGACAGTGTTCCAGATACCTTCATATTCATCAGCCCATCTAACTATTCTGAACTGAAGGAGGATTACTTATGTTTCTTCCTTGGGTAAATGCTTTCTCTTTGGGATTGAAACTATACAAAGATTGTAAACAGAGGAAAACTCATTCTGAGCATGTGACTTCTAACCACCATTAAGCAAAGTGTATAATCTTTAATATTTTTATTGAAAATAAATTTTTCTCACATAATATACTGTGATTAAAGCTTCCTTTCTGAACTAGATTCATCCCTTTTCTGACTTTCATTAAAAAGCAAACAAGATTCTAAGGCCTAATAATACAATATAATGCATTAAGATGAAATAAGATAAAACAAAAACTAACATATTAAAGAAACATATTTAAAATTTTAAAGTGTAGATAAATATCCCTGATATGGCACTGTAAGACAAAGAACCTCCAACGATGCCACTGAATTTGTTTTCTGCTGGTCATCTACTGCTGCGCATGCAGTCTTCTCTTACAAGTAATTTCTTTCCCCAGTGAGAGAGACTCTTTGAGAGAGTACATTTTCATTTGCAAGTGGTTATCAATTAACAATAGCTTCCGGCTTAGGGATGGGGGAATGGGTCTACTTATTCTTTTAGCTCTAGGACCCCATCAGGTGAAGACTCGTGCAGGTTCTGTGCATGCTTCTTCTGTTTCTATGAATTCATGTGTACTTTGATCCTGTTGATTTCTAGGGTCTTGATTCACAGGCCTGTTTTTCTGGTTTTGTCCATTTCCTCTGGATCTTGTATTCTTTCTTTTCTCTCTTCCTCAGGGGTCCCTGAGCCCTACAGAGAGAGATTTGATGGAAACATTCCATTTCAGGCTTAACATTCTAAGGTCTCTCACTCTCTGCATATTATCTGGTTATGATTCTCTGTATTTGTTCCCATCTGCTGCAAAAGGAAGCATCTCTGATGATGACTGAGCAAGGTATTGGTTTATGAGTATAGAAGAATGTCATTAGAAATCATTTAATTGTTATGTTCCTTTAGTAGAACAGTAGTAATTGGCTTTCCCCTAGGTCCCTAAGCTATTGTTCTAAGCTTCCTGGTTACCTCAGATGTGTCTGGTACAAATGGATTCCATCTGGTGAAGTGGGTCTTAAGTCAAATCAGATATTGGTTGTTCTTCCCCATTAGCCTTGTGATACCATTGCACTAATGTATCTTACAGCCAAGATACCATTGTAGATCAAAGGGATTCTGGTTATATCTGTGTATATATTTCTCTTTTGTTAGTGTGTCAAGTATCTTCTACCAGAGATGATAGAATGTAGCAGTAAAGTCTGTATATAGGGACCAATTCAATTTCTCCATATTCAATGAGTTGTGTAGGTATCTTCAGGGCTTTGACATCAGTTTGTGCATAGCAGCCTTTAGCTTTGGCAACAGCCTTGGATGTTTGGGTCTCACATGAGACACCCTTTTGGCCAATGACACAATTAAATGTCACCCAATCTCAGTGCTAAGAGCTTCATTTGGTGACAAGGGATGTTTAGGTGAGGTTCTGTCTCCTAGCTAATTTGGCAATTTCATTTAGATATCCTTCCTATATGTATATATTTTAGGAGGCTCCAACAATTTTATGTTTCCATACTATCCCTCAAATGGCCTTTTATTTTACCTGTGTCTCCCCATATTCCTTCTTTTATCCACTGAGTTTACCTCTTCTTCCTCTCCTCCACAATTGATCCTCCCATTCCAGTCCTCCCCACCATCCATCCATAACTATACATTCTATTTCTCTTCCATAGGGAGATCTATCTGCCCCACCTACTCCCTTACTCTGTTTCTAACCTCTGTGCTTCTATGAATTATATCATAGTTATCACTGATGTAAAATCTACATATAAGCAAAAAAGCATATTTTCCTTAATGGGTCCCAGTTATGACACTCAGGATAATTTTTTTCTAGTTCCATCCATTTACCTGTAAATTCCATGATTTCATTGTTTTTAATGGCTGAGTAATATTCTATTGTATAAATATACCACAATTTCTATATCTGTTCATCTGTTCATGGACATTGTCTGATTGATTGTTTCCAATGTCTGGCTATTATGACTACATTATCAATGAACATGGTTGAACAAGTGTCTCTGTGGTAGGATGAATCCCACTTTCGAGATATGCCTAAGAGTGGTATAGCTGAATCTTGAGGTAATGTTTATGTATGGATGTTTTGCCTGCATGTATGTCTGTGTGCCACATACATGTCAGATATCTGTGGAGATCAGAAGAGGGTGTTAGGTCCCCTGAAACTTGAGTAACACATACAGTTATAAGCTGATATGTGACTGCTTGAAATCAAACCAGGTCCTCTGGAAGAATGGCAAGTACTCTTTACAACTGAGATTTTCTTCAGCCCTTCACAGAGTATTTCTAATGGGGGTTTATGTCCAGTTTCCATATTCTATACATGCTGGGTGGATCCTAGATTGCTAACCTTTTAAATTTATATAAGGACTTTTATTTACCTTCACAAGAACATGTCAACAAAACCATAGAACTGAGTGTGTGTTGCTACAAGGATTCAGTGGAGTCGAAGACTCAAGTTGCCCAAGCATTGAATTTGCAAGTATTCTGCCAACTGACACTCTGGGATTGACTGCTAGCTCACTATTATAAGGATTCAGTTCAACCCAATTAACTGGTTTAAAAAAAAAGCAATAGTAGTGCTACATCTTAGACACAGAACAACTTGGGACAGGGCAAGGACATTCTTAGAAAATACATTTTGGTCTTGGGTACTGAACACCTAATTCTTTGAAACAGATCAAGAAGTCAAATGGTTTAAGCCTCATTAAAGAGTATGACAATGATAGGATTTGAAAGAAAGAAAGAAAGAAAGAAAGAAAGAAAGAAAGAAAGAAAGAAAGAAAGAAAGAAAGAAAGAGAGAGTTGTACTGAAAATAGGTCAGGACACTTGTCTCCAAACACAGAAGGCTGAATGTTTGGTTACCTCTGCCTATTAAAAAATAATTACCATCCATAGAAAAAGACTACATGAAAACAGAGACTGTGTGTGCTAAGTCAAGCCAGCTGAAGCCTCCAGAGAGGGCAAGGAGTAGAAGAAGCCTGAGTTAAGAGCTTGATCAATGTTTCATTTTCATCATAAGAACAGCTCTCCTCCATGGTTCTGAGGTGTCATCTACCCTGGAAAGAAAACCCACCAGGTCCTCCTGCAGGGTTCCTTTAGTTGAGAGATATTTTAGGCAGCTCTGCACTCCATTATAGCCACATGCTACTACACCCATGATCAATTAACAAGTGACAAACCCTCTAAAGACATCCTGAAGTCACTTTTGGTTACTGAAAAGATCCTTAGAAAAGAAGATTATAGAGTAGATGGCTTCCATTAGTGCCAGTGTGTCAACCGAGAGATTTCCTGTGCTAGCTCAACATGCTAAGAGAAAATGACAGGAAGAAAGAGTTGGTCCAATGGCAGAGCATCTTCTGATGTCATCCTCTATGAATTATCTCAGTTAGAATTTTGGAGCCAATGTTTTCTTCTCCCATGTCCCCTTACCCCCCTGAGCAATTGTTTGAACAATCCATGTATGTCTTTGTTCAATAGAAGTAGTCTTGGATGTTTTAAAAAGGAGAACAAAGCCCTCTAAAAAACCTGAGCAAAGTTCATATGAATTCACAGAGATTGAAGTAGCAAGCACAGGGTCTACACAGGTTTGCACCAGATCTTTTGCATAGGTTTCATGGCTTTCAGTTTAAATTTTTTATGGGATTCCTGAGTATGAGAACATGTGGGTCTCTCATTCTTTTGACACTTCTGGGAAATAAAGGGTGTGATGACTAGTTTCATTTGACCAGCATCACTATTTTCTCTTGATTGGAGCAAACTAATGTTGAAATTATTTGTTTTTGGAGCTTAAAATACCCTATTTCATTCTTTCCTGGCTTTGGGGGTTTCTAATAAAAAGTCTGAGGTTATTATGATATCCTTGCTTTACGTGTGATTTTTGTGCTCTTCCTTTATTGAAGTTATCATTTCCTTACTTTTCTGTTCTTGGCATTTTGGCAGAGGCAGATCACATGAAGGTATTTCTCATCGCTGTTCTAAATGTTTCCTTTTTGTATACATCAATTTCCTTAGATTTGAGAATTTTTCTGTTGTAAAATTATTAAATAATTATCTAATTATTTTACATTTGTTGCAGCTTGTTCTAGCTCATAAACTCTAAGCCTGGCTACCTTAAATGTATCCCATAGATAACTGTTGGACATATTCTTTAAGCTTTTCACTGTATATTTCCAAGCCTATTATTGATTCAGCTTCCATTGCTTCCTGATGAGCACTCCATTAGATGTCTTTCAGGTCCTCTTTTTCTGTTTGTTTCCTTTTCAGTGCTTTGATTTCCTTTGAGAATATTTCCTCGATGACTGTGACTTTCCCTTCCAAGTTGCATCTGTCTTGTTCACTCTGGTAACTGTCTTTCCAAAGAGCTGTAAAGATTCTCTGGCTTGTTCATCTGCCTATTTGAGACCTTTTAATGCTAGTCATTTTTTGAAATTGAGCTCTAAATTTTTTCGCAATCCTTTTTTCTCAGTCCTTTCAGCTTCCATGATATGAGAGTTGGGAATATGACTGTCTATTGTTGTGACTTGTTTCATATTGTGTTTCTTTGTTGTGTTGTATGTATCTGTGCACATGAGTGAGTGAACATTTTACCCTTTTGTTTTCCAAATTTATTTGGTTGGGTTTTTTAGTTCACATCATTCCTTCTACAAGATCAGTGTTCACTGAGAGGAAGGTTTCCTCTGACTCTTAAGGAGGGAGATGCTGTGGTGCCTAGTTGCAGGAGAACCTTTTGTATCATAACTCTGTTCCAAATAATGTATCAGGTATAACACTGAGGTTGGAGACAATGAGTTTCATGGGGTTGTTTAGAGAAAATGACATTAGTATGTAAGTTGTTGAATTGGGGGGAGGGGGATAAAGGAAAAGATGAAATAATCTTTGATTTAGAATGTGTACAAGTTGGAAGCATGAGACATAGCATGGATATCAGATGTAAAATCACAGAGCAGAATTTTATAAGTATAGAAAAGCAAAGCACAGTCATGTAGGTCTACCTTGGTATAATAAAGATTAAAATATTTGCTTAATAAAGTACAGAACAGCAGGTAGATTTAGAAAATAGCAAACAGAAAGAGTGAACTACCAAAATATTACACAAAAATAAAAGCCAATGTCATAGATTATAGAAGAACAAATAAGCAAGCAAATAAATATTATAAATGTAATGAAAACAGAAACAAACAAGCCAGCTATCCAATATCCTAACACAGTGAAGAAAGAAGAAGGAAATAGAACAGAGATAAATAAAAAGTTACAAATACTGAGCCAAGAGATCCTGTCTTTTGTTTGACCTTTTCCTTCTGGTTTTCAACACTTCAGAATGATTCCCAGAGGGATACCTATGTGAAATTCATCCAGAGGGATGATGAATGCTGGTTTGTGTGTCAGGGTGGAACCTACTCCTCAATTTCCAAATTCTCCTGATGACCTAGCATAGGATGGAGGAGCACAGAACCCATGCTATTTCTGGGAGAAAGATTTAAGGGTTATTTTTTCCTATGGGCACTGGACTCACACTTTGTGGCCAGGTTCTTAAAGGACCCCTGTCCTGTGAGTGCCAGCCTCTGTATTGGACCTAGTAGTAAAGACAGATTCCTGGCCCATGGGTGTTGAAATATCTGATGCCAGTCAGCAGAGATGAAACATTGTCCTGTAGTGCCAATTATGTATTAAGACCAGGAAGAGACTAGATATGGAGCTTGTATTTTCATTTTAGTTTTTACATATTTATTTATGTAGTCAATGTGTACAAAACTTTTCCTTGTTGATTGTACACATGATTTTTTCCTTTTCTTTTCCATTTATGGAAAAACAGATATTTTTTCTAACATAATATATCCTGATAGTGGTTTACATGCCCTCTTCTCCTTCAAAATTTTCCCACCACCCCTCCCATCCAGAACTACTCCCTTTCTATCTCTCATTAGGAAGAAAATAAAAACAGGTTTCTAAGGGATAATAACAAAATATGACAAAATAAAATATAATAAGAAAAAATTATCACATTGGAGTTGGACAAGATGAATAAACAGAAAGGAAAGAGCCAAAGAGAAGACACAGGAATCAGACAGTCAGTCATTTGTACACTTAGGAATTCCATAAAACACAAAACTGAAACCCTGAATATAAATGCAGGGCACCTAGTGCAGATCTATGCAGGACCTGTGCATGCTGCCTTAGTCTCTGTGAGTTCATGTTGATTTAGAGCACTTTGCTATCTTAGTTCTTCATCATCTATAGCTTTTAAACTCTTTCTGTCTTCTTTTTGTGGGATTCTCTGGGCCCTGAGCAAAAGGACTTGACAGAAACATCCATGTTGGCAGCCAAGAACGTGGCTTGAACCTGAAAATGGACCCCCAGACAGAGTTATTAAATTAACAAACTGGCAAGCCAAGGACAGGTAAGATTCTGCACAGAACCTTACCAACCTAAGACAGAAATTCATTGCTTTTAATAATTCATATTTATTGATGGGTAAGGAAGACATTCTTATCAGAATGACCTAAGACAGGCTCAGTCTTGTTAATGAAATAAAAAGGGGGAGAGGTGGAGAGCCTTTGGGGCTGCTTGGCAGGAATCTGAAATGAGCTAAGGATAAGGAAATGGGCTGCTTGGCAGGAATATGGCATTGGCCAAGGATAAGGAAGTAGGCTTCAGGTAGGAATCTGACATTAGGCTAGAACAAAGAAGTAATCTCAAGCAGGAATCTAAATATTGGGCTATAACAAAGAAGTAATTTCAGACAGGAATCTAAATTTTAGGCTATAACAAGGAGGTAGACTTCAAACATGAAAATGACTTTGGGCTAGGACAGGGAAGTAGGCTCAGATACTCTGGTCATCCTGATAAGCCTTTAGAAACAGTGATCACGGGAGTGTTCACGTAATTGGGTTTAATGCTTTGTTTTTTCTTTGACTATTTGTGTTTATTGTCTTGTTCCTTGACTATTTGCATCTATTGTATTGCTAAACCCTCAATCTAGAACTGACCTTAATACATGCATGTAAATAAAATGGTATAAAAGCATAAATGGGGAGTTCTAGGGAGGGGAAATTGGGAAAGGGGGTGACATCTGTATTGTAAATAAATAAAATATCCAATTAAAAATAAAGGAAAGAAAAGATTAAAAAGCAATGAGTGTTCTGAGGTCTCTCACTGTCTACATACTGTCTGGCTATAGGTCTCTATATTTGTTACTGTCTGCTGCAGGAGGAAGATTTTCTGAAGACATCTGAACTGGGCCCTCACATATGAGTATAGCAGAACATCATTTGGAGTTAGTTTACTACTATGATCTTTTATTGAACAGTGGTATTTGGTTTTACCATATGTCTCTGAGCTACCTAGTCTTAGGTTCTTGGTCACCCAAGTAGTGTTGAGTATGGTCTTCATCATGTGGAATGGATCTTAAGTCAAATAAGATATTGGTTGATTATTTTTTAATCACTCATGGCAAATCAGTTTCACCTTATAAAGATAACAAGTACCAATGTAATTAAACTTTGCTCTAAAATTTAGCAGACTTAGAAAAACCCAACTTATTCCCTTAACAAGGGGCCTCAGAGGGCACTTTGAGACAAGTAGGCTTACATTTGAAATGGAAGATGGGGCAAATCAATTTCCAGAGGCAGCTTTTCAGATGATTCAAACAGCTCATTCTAATTAACCAATATAATGTCCATTACAAATTGAAACTGTAGATTGATTTTGACAGCATAAACATTTTCACAATATTATATTTGTTCTTCAAGTACTGAGTGAGCCTTCCTTTTTATGATTTTGTCCAACATGGCTGCTATTCCCATTGTAAACCTGCACCCTAACCACCATACACAAATGCTAAAATTAAAGACTCAAAAACCAGGTACTTTATTTCTGTTAGTGAAAGACTCAAATGTCTGTGAAATGTCCAATGAATTCAGGAACCTTCTAGTTTAAGGCCAAAGACTTGGACATGCTATCCTGTACCAATGTCTATACCAAATAATCAGCAAGGCAGTAAACATTGTTCTTTACTTTACCCATGTGAAAATATTTTCTTTTACATGAAGGCACAAGGATGCCAATAGTGTCTAAAGAAGACTGAGTCATAGTAAGATAAATATTTTACATCAACTGGCAGGCTACCACTGGGACGGGACATTCCTCAGACTATGTCTAAGGTTGATCAGCAACCCTGGCACACTGTGAGGTAAGTGTAAGTTTAAAGTAATAGAAGTGGAAAGGAAGGAAGAGATGTGAATATTTCCAAGTAGAAGTGGCAGAAAGTAGTAATTGACTGGGCTTGTGGATAAAGCACTGATCAGGAAATAGGCAATGGCTGTGTTTCTGGTTTGGGTGTCTGAGTCTTTTGCTGCTTGGCTTAAATAAATCTGAACTCAAACTCTAGGAGAAGAAAGAGTAGAAAGTAAGCTTCTCTCTTAGTAGTTTGTAAAAATCTGATCTCTTCTAAATTTTGGAACCTTTGCTACTCTGTTTTCTGCCATCTAGCCCACTCTGTGATATCTAAAAGATTACCAGCAGCTTATATGCAAGCCATCAGTGTTTGTAAAGGAGAAAATCACTCTTTTCCTCCCAGGTAAAATAAGCTTTAATTCTGTTTGCCTAAATGCCACCGAACGAAAAGAAGCCATTTAATTATTTGTTTTTTAAAACGTGTTCTTTATTGCCTTTGCAAAGGTTTACAAGGAATACATCTAATGCTTAATTGCTTGTAGCTAGGGAATACAATTATTCTTCTGGAATCTACCAAATATTTATTGTGACTCCCTGAGCCTAGGTTTCAGGTTCATACCACAAAGACTGAAACTAATTGAGCCCAAACCCCCAAAGCTATTAACTGATGCAGGCTTGTACCGAAGAGCAGGGGCTATATCAAGCCTGTGACACAGAAGGGGGTGCTAATGTATTTTTCTGTGCTGCTAGAAGAAAACTGATTGACAAAATGCATCCTTTGTCACATAATTATCTATTTCTGTGTTGACCCATCTGGTACCCTTAGCAGTGTGATAATGTCATCATAATATAATCAGACTAAATTGGTCTTCTGATGATCAATGGTTAATATAGTTTCAGATAAATTATTCTTATACTGTGTTCTTCTGAAAACTCTAAACAGACAATAAATATTAATAGTACCTTCTCAATATTGCATGCCTGCAAAAGAAATCAAAATCTTTCTGTCTTCTGATAGCATTTTTTTCACTCAGAATTGCTCATACCCATATGTTTCTTGGTAAGTCCTCCACTATCGCCAATATTCAAGACAAATATAAAATTATCTCTGTTCTTTCCCACCTGTTCACTACCTAAAACCAAGCAGCTGTTCTCATTATTTGAGAAAAATATTAACAAGATGCAATTAATTAAGGAATCCTCAAAGAGGCTAACAGTCATGCTTGTTAAATCAAGAAGAGGGGGAAGGATCAAACAAAATCTTCTAGAATTAAGCAGAACAGGGGATCTTGGCTATAAAAAGAAAACCTTCATCTAAGGGAACTTCAGCTAGTCTATCTTCTAAATTGTTCTCCATAATCATTCTCAATTTCTAGATTCAGAATTCTACATCTCACCTGGCTTTATTCTGCATATCACTCACAATGTCTGCTCTACCCAGAGTCCATAGCTACCAAGTCACTTCCCCACATGAACTACAACAGTTTCCCAGTACCTATTATTTAAAGTTGATCTCATAAGATGGTCTTACTCTTCCATTTGTGCCCCCATGGACAGCGTTTTTTGATCTACTAATACACACCATACACATTTAGAACTCTACCTAGTGTAAAATACTCCCTAGTCACTAAACAGTCTAGATTCTGCCCTTCCTGAGTCTTCTGGATGCCAATTCTCCAGTTCCTGGGAAATAGATTGGCATTTTCAAGTAAAGATAACTATATACATATCCAGTGGTTCAAAAATTTTATACATAGAACTGTAACCAAGAAAAATACATAAACAGCAAACAGTATGTACAAGAAATATTCATAACAGTGAGTCATGAGAAAACAAAGACTGGAGTCCATCAATCACATGTTCATTAGTAAAGAGTGAGTAAATTACTGTATATGAATCAAATAGAATCCTAGACAGCAATGAAAGTAAGTGAAAAGCTAAAACACCCACTTTTATGGGGCAAGGATTTGGGGCAAGGTAAACACTCCGCCATTGCTACTCGGGTAAAGAGACAATCTACCTCAAGACTCAGCTATGCCACTGTTAGGCATATATCCAAAGGATGCTCCATCTTACTCCAAGGACACTTCCTCAGTGTGTGCCTTATTCAGGATAGCCAGAAACTGGAAACAACCTAGACTGTCCTTCAACCAAAGAATTGATAAAGAAAATGTGGAATGTCTACACAATGGAGTATTATTCAGCTATAAAAACAATGAGAACATGAAACTTTCAGGCAAATGGATGGAGCTGGAAAAAAATCATCATGTGTGAGGTAACCTAGACCCAGAAAGATAAACATGGTACATACTCACTTAAAAGTGTACATTAGCTGTTAAGTAACCATGCTACAATCCACAGACCTAGAGAAACTAAGTAACAAAGAGAGCTCAGTGTGGACAGTGCATGAATCTCACTGGGAAGGGGAAAGATTTTGTGAGTGGACTCAGGAGGGTAGGGATAGAAACAGGAGGGGTCAGACTGAGATGGAGGGAGAGGGTACTTGGAGAGACAACTGGAACTGGAGGCACAAAATCTTTGACCTACAATCTCTCCTGCCTCCAAGATGTGCTGGGGAAATGGTGGTGCAGAACCTGAGGGACTGGCCAACCAATAACTGGTACAACTTGAGTCATATGCCATGAGAGGAAGCCCACACATGAAACTACCAGGATGGCCAGGAACTAGAGGCTTGACAGCCCAGATTCCTAGGATAGAAGCGAACATGACTGGGAAAACTTTTCAATGAAGTGATTACTAATGATATTCGGTTATACTCTTCAATTAGTGCCTACCCTGAAGGTCAGAGAGGTATCATCCAGCAACTGATGGGAGCAGATGTGGAGAGCCATAGCCCAACATCAGGCAGATCCAGAGAAACACTGTAGAAGAAGAGGAGATTGCAGGAGCCTGAAGGATTGAAGACAACAAGAGAATGCAGCCCACAGAATCCGCTAAGCAGGGCTCATAGGGGAATGACAGAGACTAAAGAGACAATCTCAGACCCTTTGTGGATCTAGGTTCTCAGCATATACGTTATCATCATGTAGCTCGGTGTTCTTGTGGGACTCCTAATAGGGGGAAGGGGTGTCTACAACTCTTTTTCATGTTCTTCAGACCCTTTTTCCTCCTACTGGGTTGTCTGCTCCAGCCTTGATATAAAAATTTGTGCCTATTCTTATTGTAACTAGTTAGGCCACATTTGGTTGATATCCATGTGAGGTCTACTTTTGTTTCCCAAGGGAAACAGAGGAGTAGATCTGGGGGAAAGGTATGGTGGTAAAGAGGTCTGGGAAAAGTAGAGGGAAAGGACACTGCAGTCAGAATGTAATATATGAAAGAAGAATAACAGGAAAAATATATGGGACAAGATAACTTAACAGAATGAATACATATATTACTTCTTGTACATAAAATTAAAGTAAAACTAACTTGTGCTAAATATCAGAAGAATTATGACTTTCAGGCAAAGAAAGGTAGTGACTAGGAAGAGCCACAAGGGGGGCTCTTGAGTGCTCTAATTCATTAACCTCATTACTGGGTAAGATTCTGCATTGAATATTAAGTGTCATTGGAATACATATACCGTTGGAAGTCATCAAGGCGAAGTATTATATTTTCTGTAAGTCACAGGTGATCTCTTCCATTCAGAAAGGGTTGTTTCTGTAGGTTCCCTGGGTTCCCGACATCTCCGTTTACATTTTGTTTTTGCTTCAGCTAAATGAAACAGCTTTTTGCTCTAGCTCCCCAATCTCTTCAACCATAGGGCTTTGATATTAACGAATAATTATAATTCACATAGCATAGGTTAAATGGATCAAAATAATCTATGTTCAAACAAATTGAAAAGTGGGAGAAAATGAGAAGAAAAGCAAGGCCTCTTCACTGCTGGAACTGTTTAAATCTGGGTTTGATTTACCCCTCAGCCAAGCCATGATGCAAAGCAATTATTCATGCCAGTGTCTAACTAAAGTCAGATCCCTTCTTCTCACTTCTTACCTGGTTATGTATTGTTTGGGCTTCTGTTGTTGTCATCTTGTGAAACATGATGTGACATGCTGTGTGTTTCCAAATATTTCAGAGCAAGGAAAAAAAAAACACCTAGCAAATCAATCATGTTGCTGCTTGCAGTGGTTCTACTTCCAAAATATCTCAGGGGCATAGTTCACAAAATGGTGTAACCATACCAGTCGCTGGAACTTGACAGTGATGTTGAGTCCTCGACCTGAGTTTCTCCAGGGTCATAGAGCAGCACTGTCAAGGTCATCTATACTTAGCCGACTTGGACCTGCAGGAAATGCTTCAGTGGCTGCTATGTGTCTGCAGGGAAAATTCATCTTGCTGCCTTTTGCAGTCCAGTGTGGTTATGGTACAAGCTTCCCAGAGGCATTTGAAATTGTCTCAGAGCCATTTAAATGCGACTCTTTCCCAGAGCAAACAGCTCTCTTGAGTCTGAGGATTTTATAAAGTCATTGAGTGGTACTAGAGGCCACATCCATAGCTCTCTATGCTCAAGTCTCATCACCCATCCCACACACAGGAGCTTAGTGAGCAAAACCCGCCATCCCCCATAGCAATTTGCCCATTGCACGTAGCAGTTTCTTGACCTATTTCATGAAATATGAACAGAATGGCATCATTCTTGTTCCCCTGGCTCAGTTTTCAAAGTAAGTAGACTGGGCAATTATTCATGTGAACCAGAAAGATATTCTTTGCTTTTAAAAGCCAAAGTTGTGATGTTTTTTCCTTACTAAACTCCAACAATTAAAGAAAATAAAAAGATAATATTCAAAGTTGCTTGTAGCAAAATCTAGAGTATTCATCCCGTAGGTAAAAGCTAACCTTCAAGCCATGTAATCAACCATGTAGAAATGTCCACAGTGACTTTCAATAATATAATTTCATGACCCAGCTACCATGTATCTAAGTCACTTTTTCTTACTGCCAATTTTTCCTTGACAGATGTAGAGGCAATCTCTGTTTCTTTTTATCTTCTCCTTAAGAATTCTATATGTTGAATCCACTCAGGCACACATTATTAAATATCTACCTTTTGATATAGTACTCTGGTTGAAACTTTAGTCACAGGGCACTTTATTACAAAAGTTTACCCATATTGTTTTTGCTTTTTGTTTTACACTTGGTTTTTATTAAACAGACCTAAAAGTAGTCTTTCTTTAGCCAGTAACATTAGAAGCCTTTTACATTCTGTAGAGCTGTTAATAACAAGCCAAACCACAGTTTCAATGGACCAATTTAATAAGGACACAATCTGTGTTTATATCCTTGTGTCTCTATAATTCTCCTAAGAAGTGGTTGACAGACACAGGCCCCTTTGTACTGACGAAGTACCATCTCCAAGTCTTGACCTCCCACCCAATCAGTGGTAAGGGGACAGCAAGCACAGAAGACACATGACTTCATAGGAATCGCCCTCTTGCATTCTTTTGTGGGTATGCACCTACCAATAATGAACCCTGGTAATGAGAAACTGAACATGAAACTTCAGTGGACAGTTAGTCAATTCTGTCATGGTGCTATGACACCAATGTTCAAAAATAGCCTTCAGCCCCTTAGTACATGTACAACTCCATTCACAGTTTAGTAAAAACACAATGAAAGAAATAGTTATGTTAGCCATAGTGCTAGGCCCTGGAACTACAAACATTTGATTCATTTTCTCAAGGCTCTCATATTTGCTCATAAGTAAAATAAAGAAATCTACTTAAGAGAGGAATTTTGTGAACAACTGTATCTCCCATTCATGGTAAGTCAACAAATAAATAATTGCTAAGTATATAAGTGATGAAAGTGCTGAAGAAGGGTTATTGGAGAACATGAAATTAAAGCAGGATTTAGTTGATATAGAATATTGAAGAATATTGGGTGAAGAGATTTTATATGAAATTGACCATAGATAGTACACTCCTTGGATTGACTGGATTTGGTTTTTAATGGGTAGGCGCTGACTTCAAAGAGATTTTTTTCACTCTAAATTCACATGAATATACTTTATTAGCACTCTCTCTTTTCCACAAATACACACATTCATTCAGCTTATAACTTAGACATGTTTTTAGTGAATTCAAGTTCAATTTAAAATTATTTTTTAGCATTAAAACAAAATGTTAATTATTATTTTATGAGTTTTTATAATTTTGGTGCAGAACTGATGAGGGTAAAGAACAGAGTAGCCTTTGCAAGGAGTCAGGTCAAGATATGGGAGGAGAGGGGAGATCTTAACAACCAAAGGAAAGTATAAAAAAATATGACAGGAACAAGGAATACTTTGGGATGTGGACAATAGAAAATGCAATTTTATCTAGTTATCAAAACTCATAAAAATGATACCAGAGGTGAGTAAAATTTTAAAGTATATATAAATTTTAAGATATATCAATAATTCTCAAACCCTTTTCTAAATAGTTACTCCCTTTCCTTCTGAAACTCTAAATTGTACATTTTAAAATAATGCATATTTTTAAAATCAGAACAACTTCTTTTGGCAAATTTTCTTCACTAATGTTATGTGTATTTTCCCAAAATTGCCTCTCCATCTTAATTATATTCAGTCACCAAATTTTTTAAAGTATACATTTTATGTTGCCTAGTAGACATGTTTACTTTCTTATTATACAATAGACAGTTTCAAACAATAAAGTATAAATTATACAAATGACATAGAAAATGATAGCCTGTCATGAAATGAGAAAATAGACTTAGGCATTATTTTAGAGTGTTATCATACACAAATTACCATTTCAAAAATATTTAAGTCATAACTACTGGAGCCAAGAAGTGGTTATTTCTCTACAAGACTTTGCTTTTTAAGTATGCTTGGGTAGTTCTCATAGATTATATGTGTCGTAAATTTCATAAATAAAGTTCTGTTGTCCTGTGTGTGTGTGTATGTATGGGTGCGTGTATGTGTGTATGGGTGTGTGTATGTATGCATGTATGTGTGTATGGTTGTATGTACATGTGTGGGTTTGTGTGTATGTTAGTCAACTTTTCATCATCATGAACAAATAATTCAAATACTTTAAAAAGGAAGCATTCACTTTGGTTCATAGTTTCAAGGCCTGCACTCTATATTCTCTGACCCATTGTTTTAGGCCTGAGATGGGGCTGAACATCATGAATGAGAACAGATAGTTGTAAACTAAAGCTGCTTGTCTCTTAGCAACTAGGAAGCCAATAGAGACTTGGATGACAGGAAAGAGGCCAGAGGCAAACACATCCCTGGTTTTTACTCCTCTAAATTGGGCCACATCTCCTAAGGGTTCATTCAGCTGTGAAGTCATCAGTGTTAATCCATGGAAGTGGGAAGCATCCTCATGATTCAACTACTTCTGGCTCAACTGTTAACTCTTAAGTTAACTCTTAACTCTTGTACTGAAGGATGACAGCATTCAGAACAGAAATCTTTAGAAAATATTCCGTGTGCCAACCATGAAAAAGTTTGAACAGTACTTTGTAGAGCTGATACCATAAAACTAGTCAATGACAGTAACCATACCAGTAAGTGATCACTCCATAATCAAATGATTATCTACCTTGTTTGTAAAATGTTCTTTGCCTATTATCCCAACTCTTTTAACAGACTATATAGTACCTGATTAGAGGCCTAGGGTCAGGTCTGGAAAACTTTGCTTCAGTTACCCAAATAGTGACAGCCAATTAAAAACCATTTCACATACCAGAGTCTAAGTTGCCAGCCTTACAGTTCACCATGGCAGGAGGAATTACTGAGTAAATGGAGTGATTCAACATGCACTGTAGAAACATTCTGGCCACAAAAGGATCTCCTCTGATCTGCTGTTCAACATGGATAACTCAGTATTAAAGCTTAATGCATTTCTGTTACTTCCATCTTTCTATTGAACTTGTGGCTATTGAAATGTTTGCAATCCTATATGCAGAAAAGGTTTCATCTGAAAGGGTGTCCTGCCAGTTCACTGATGGTGGCTGCAAGGCATAGAGGAAATTTCAATAACTATTAACTGAATGAGCAAATGCATGGGAACAACAAGGAGAATCATTTAGACATTGAGATCTGCAATGAAGTAAACAGAGGGGACTATGAAAAAGAAGGAGCAGGAAGATATACATTTTGAGCCGAAATAGGAAGAAAATGAATGGAAATGTACATAGAACATTCTGTGGTTTATCACTGATTTTCTGGGGAACTCTATAATCATACAAACAGGGAATATTATACATGCTAAGCAGGATATATTTAGGTATATAGAAATATATATTAATTATATTATTATGTTATATTTTATTATATATAAATAAAGACTATGAAGGAGATCAAGGAGAGGCATATGGGAGGGTTTAGAGAGAGAAAATGGAAGGGAGAAATAATGTAATTATGTTATAACATCAAAAACTAAAAGAAACAACTTTAAAATAAAAAGAATCTTGATTCAACATGAAAAAATTATATAGTCCTTAATTTTGACAGTTTCATTAAGTGCATTTTTGTTCTCATATCAAAAGCTCCGATGTATAAAAAGTACAATTTTTCCTCAAGTATAATATTGTGTCAGTCAGGTAGGTACTTGTAACACTTGAGAATCCAATCTAATTGACCATACTGGGTTGAACATTCATTGAATGCTTACTGTGCTAAACAATGTAATTTAAAAAAAAAAACTATTCATTTCTCCTCTTCTCCCATAAAAAAAAAAAATCTTGGTATACTACTGTTTCTACACAAATGGCTCCACAAGAAAAGGGCCCTGCGATGCTTCATCTTCATTATCAACTAGACTAGATTTAGAATCACCATGGAAACACACCTCTTAGTATATCTATAAAGATGATGTCAGAGAAAAATTTGACAGCAGAGAGAAATTCCACCCAGAATGTGGGCTGTACTACTGGGGAGGAGGAATATCAGGCTGGATAAAACATTTAAAGTGGGATGAAAAATTGACTAAGTGGGTGAAGGCACTTGATACCAAGCCTCATGACCTGGGTTTAATCTCTAGAACCTTTATGCTAGAAGAAGCACACTAATTCTTACAAGTTGTTCTCTGACCTTCACAAACACTCTGTGATTATCCTCCCCCACACAATATATACATATATTATATACATATACTATATACATATACATATACATATATATAATTTAAAGTAAACTTTGTAGCATCAAAATTCATCTCTCTATGCTTCCTGGTTGCTAACAAAATGTGACCAGCCACCTCATATACCTACCATCTTCTCCACCATGGCGGGTAGACTGTGACCTCAAACTTTAAGTCAAAATAAAATTTTCCTTTCTTATGTTCCTCCCTTCCAGGTATTTGGTCACAGCAACAATAACATTAATATACTCCATTAGGAGTGTTTTCTTATAGAAACCTGGAACTCAAGCAATGAATATCTTTTTTATTCCTTCTGCTCACCTACCAATGGCAGCTATGTAGGCTCCCCTTCAGCTTACCTTCTCCAGGTCCATCCAGCATGGCTGAACTTCTAACATGTCCTTTAGATAAGAGCATAGCAGAATATTGGTTTGTCAATTGCTGCCTTCCAGATATTTTACATTGAGTATTTCTTTATTCTCTAAGTTTTATATGCTTTGATAAATACAATATAATCCAAGCAGAAATATTAATCATACTGAGGTTAAAATTTGTATCAATGAGGCTAATTTACAAAAAAATGGAGACAACAGATATTTTTTCATGTTGTGGGTAGCAAAGTGAGTCTGTATACAGTATGGGTGGGAGTGGGGACAAAGAAAGAGAACAAGCAGAAGCAGGAATAGGGAAGAGCATTGGCTGGCTGTAGAGTTGCCTGTTCCCTGGGAATAGCAGTCAGTGTACATCATATTCCAAAATGCTATTAGTTCCAAGCATCCCTAATGTTAATCAGAGTCCCATCTGCAAGACAGGAAAAATGCCAGGAGTCACTAGGCGAAGGTAATACACAAGTCATATGGGTGGCAGCCTCAGAGTTTGGGGTGGTCCATTTAATTTGGAACAAGACCCCTGTCAAGGGCTGGAACTCAGGGAGACAGAATCCCGCTGCCAAATTACAGGGAATGTCAAGTGCTAGGCATGTTGACAAGACTATAGTCAATTGGGCTGGAGTTCAAGGCAAGCCTCCAGATCCAGCAGGGAAACAAAGTACCATGTTGAAATTAGATGAAACCCATCATAGAGACTGCCCTACAACACTTCTCATGGCAGGCTAAGACCGGATGGACAGACAGCTGCTCACTTCGAGGGAGCCAGGCCTCTGGTTATAGGGCTAATCCCAGATTCCACTGAGATCTCTTCAGATTTCACATGTGACTTGATCAAAATTGGCACAATGTATCACAGAACTGGGGCTACAGGCTAAACACACAGCACTATAGCTGGATGAAACTACAGAAAGACAAAGCAAACCTTTTAATTTTTAAGTGTTCAACTCTGCCTCAGCTGCTAAATTTAACACTCCTTGGGATAGATAGAGTCCTTGGGATTTTGAATTGACCAGTTAACTACATTTCCTGCCTATGGACTCAATTATGGAACTGCCAGAGTTACCCTTGCTCTGTCCTAAGTGAACACAAACTAAATAAGAAGGTTAAGTCAGTTACCCAAGTGTTCTGTTTCCATGGTGAGTGAATTGGACTCTGACCTTTGGATTCTTTTCTGAGACCTGATGATGGTGCAGTGTCGAGACTTGGCATTTTTGTGAGGACAGTGATAGAAAAGCCCCCTTTATGTCCAACCTCACCTCCATCAACAAGCTGCTGAGAATCTTCATTTCAGTCACCAGGACTCTTACCTTTGGAATTCTCTGAAGATCCTACCTGAAAAGCTATGCCTGAAAGTAGAGCACACATTAATATGTGTGTTACTGAATCATCACTGCTCTCCCTTTCAAATGAGGTCCTTGGCAATAGAGGAGGATAAACTTTGGAATGGTGAGGAATCAGCAGTGAATGAGAGTAAAATATATGGAGGAGTAACATAGAAGATGCTAGAATTTACTTTAAAAAGTGATGCCACTCAGAAGTGAAGTTCAGACGAAAGAGACAGGGGAGTGAAATCAAGAGAGGGCTGGCTTCTGGCTGGGGGTTGTGGGAGAATTTTTTATTGGATATTTTATTTATTTACATTTCAGATGTCATCCTCTTTCCCCATTTCCCCTCCCTGGAACACCCCTATCCCATCCCCCCTCTTCCTTTTTGCTTTTATTTCATTATACTCAAATGCAAGTATTAAGGTCAGTTATAGGTTGAGGGCTTAGCAATACAATAGATGTAAATAGTCAAGAAACAAGCAAGACAATAAACACAAATTGTCAAAGAAAAAATAAAGCATTAAACCCAATTACGTGAACACTCCCGTGATCACTGTTTCTAAAGGCTTATCAGGATGACCAAAGTATCTGAGCCAACTTCCCTGTTCTAGCCCAAAGTCATTTTCATGTCTGAAGCCTACTTCCTTGTTATAGCCTAAAATTTAGATTCCTGTCTGAAATTACTTCTTTTTTCTAGCCTAAGATTCAGATTCCTGCTGAAATTACTTCTTTGTTCTAGCCTAAAGTCAGATTCCTACCTGAAGCCTACTTCCTTATCCTTGGCCAATGTCATAGTCCTGCTAAGCAGCCCATTTCCTTATCCTTGGCCCATTTCATATTCTTGCCAAGCAGCCCCAAAGGCTCTCCACCTCTCCCTCTTTTTATTTCATTAACAAGACTGAGCCTGTCTTAGGTCATTCTGGCAAGAATGTCTTCCTTACCCATCAAGAAATATGAATTATCAAAAGCAATGCATTTCTGTCTTAGGTTGGTAAGGTTCTGTGCAGAATCTTACCTGTCCTTGGCTTGCCAGCTTGTTAATTTAATAACTCTGTCTGGGGGTCCATTTTCAGGTTCAAGCCATGACTGGGGATTTTTAAGGAAGGCTGCAAATGCTCTAGATTACATTCTGGCTTTCGCTGATCTGAGTTCTCAACCACTCCTCAAATACCAACCTCAAATTAAAGCTGCAGAATGAAGGCTGGAGAAGTAGCTCAGCAATGAAAGTTTGGGCATTCTGAAAAGGTTTATCTAACTTGTTTCTTACTTGCAAGTACTATTTTAAAGACATACCAGCCCTGCCCCTCTCCTCTCCTATCTTTCTGCCCCTGAACTCCTCCTATTTTTCTTCTTTTATTTCATGAGCTGTTGTCCAGCTCCCCAACTGCCTCCAGGCTCACAGTATGGAGCTAAAAACCAGGACCTCCATCTGTCTTCAAGGAGCTCCCAATTACATACAGAATAAATTCATAGGGACATAATTCTTCTTGTAAGAATTATTTTTTATTCTTTTTATCTTTTTATTGAAAATGGATTTTTTTCTCACATAATACATCAATTATGTTCTCTCCTCCCTCTATTCCTCCCAGCTCCTTCCCACCCCACCTGCCACCCAAATCCACCTCATTTCTGGTTCTCATTAGAAAACAAACAAGCTTCTAAGGGATGACAACAAAGTTAAAATCAAAAATAGAATGCACAAACAAAACTAACATGCTGAAATTGGACAAATCAAATAGAGAAGAAGAATAGCACAAGAAAAGGCTCAGGAAAGAGATAGAAACAATAAGAGACAGACACACTCATTCTCATTCAAAAAACACTAAAACCCATAAAAACCACTAAACTAGAAGCCATAATATATTGCAAAAGACCTGTGGGCTAAAAAGAAATGTATATGTATGTGTTTGTGTGTGTATATATAAAAAAAGATAAGATAGATATTTTAAAAATCTGACACCATGTTAAGAGACAAGGAACCTCAAAAGATATTATTAAGTTTATTTGCTGTTGGTCATCTACTCCTGGGTATGCAGTCTACACATAAGAGTAGTTATTTTCCCCAGCGAGAATCCCTTGGAGAAAAGTAACTTTCTTTACTAACTAGTTATCAATTAGAGATAGCTTCTGGGTTAGAGGAGCAGTCATTGTCCACTTCTTTCAGTTCTAGGACCCCATCAGGTGAATACCTGCTCTGCATGGTGGCTCAGTCTCTGTGAGCTCATATTTGCTTTGATCCTGTTAATTTACAGGGTCTTGTTTCTTCGGTGTCCTCCATCTCTTCTGACTTACATTCTTTCCACCTCCTCTTCATCAAGATACCCTAAGCCTTGAGGGAAGAAATTTGATGGAGACTTATTATTTAAGACTGGGAGTCACAAGGTCTCTCTCTCTCTCTCTCTCTCTCTCTCTCTCTCTCTCTCTCTTTCTCCTCCCCCCCACCCCCTGCATATTGCCTGGCTGTGAGTCTCTGTATTTCTTCCTATCTGCTGCACGAGAAAGCTTCTCTGAGGATGGATGAGTAAGGCAACTAATCTATGAGTATAGAAGAATATCATGTGGAGTAATTTTATTGTTCAGTTACTTTAGTAGGACCATAAGTAGTACTGGGTTTTATCCTAAGTCCCTGGGTTATCCAATCTCAGTTTCTTGATAACCCAAGAATTACTGGGTATGGGTTCCATCTGGTGGAGTGAGCCTTAATTCAAATCAGATATTAGTTGATTTTGCAATCATTACACTAGCATATCTTGTAGGTAGGATACAATTGTAGGTCCTTGTGGCTTCTGCCTGGGTTGACAGATCATGTTGTTGAGGATGTGGATTAATGAGAACACTCATCCATTGCTGATTGGTCTGCAAACTTGTACAGCCACTATAGAAATCAATGTGGCAGTTTTTCTAGAAGTTGGAAATTATCTACATTAAGATCCAGCTATAACACTCATGTCATCCAGCTACAACACAGATATACTTCCTCAACCATGTCCATTGCTACTTTATACATAATAGCCAGAAATTGGAAACAACCTAGATGTCTCTCAACAAATCAATGAATAAAAAATATGTGGTACATTTACAAAATGGAATATTCCTCAGTCTTTTAAAAATGATATCATTTTTAAATGATTTTATTAAATTAAAATGAAAAGAGAGGTGGATAATAACCCTTCCACTAACCCAGAGTGAAAAACATCACACAGAGGGAGGTAACACAGACCAAGAAAGACAGATATGGTATGTATTCTTTGATATGTGGATACCAGATGTTAAGTTAATGATAAACAAGCTACAATCCAGAGACCCACAGAGGTTAGATAAATGTCTAAGAGAGATACATGGAATTTTCTAGGAAGAGAAAATAAGATCAATATTTATGGATGGGTGGGGAGAGGAAGGAGGGAGCTGAGGGAGAGATTATAGGCAGACACATCAAAAATTAAGGGCCATTGATGAATAGTATGGAATACAAATACAATAGAAACTTCCTAAAATATATACATATATGTAGGCAGTCTAAATAAAATCACCAAATAATGGGGGATAGAAAGCCCGAACTGGACATCTCTTATCACCAAATGAAACTTCCAGTACCAAGTGTGTTATATTTAATTGAGTTGTTGACCAAAGGAGTCTCATGGCATTCCCAAATAATCCAAGCCACTGCCAAGAATATATAGAGGTAGATATCTATAAACTGACAGCATGGCCCTATTGCTGAAGAAGCCTATTCGAGTCATTAAACAAGGAAAAGGCAAACTGGTGCCCAAATAAAGCCTTTATATTCAAGTGTCATTGTCTTTGGTACAAGAGAGGACTCTATATGTGATCACTTCTTCGGATGCCACTGGTTCTTTCAGCTTCTTCTTCCACTAAGTGTCTCCTACTTTACTATGTAGTAGTTCCATACTCTCTGTAGACTTTTACCCATGGTATGTCAATTCTTTAAGTTTTAAAAATTAACAGACCTCCGCAGAGAAGAAGGAGGAGGGGTGAGGGGACAGGGGGTTCCTGGGTGGGTGGGGGATGGGGTAAGGGGGCAACATATGAAATGTAAATAAAACATCCAATAAAAAACAATCAGACCATCAAACTCAATAGGACCACAACATAATGAAGAACTGAGGAAACGCATAGTATAGGCTAGTTTCTGGTTTGGAGTTATGTGTAACTTCCTTTCTTGAATAAAGATTATTTTGATTGGAAATAAATTAATAAATATCAAGAGGCAAAAGATTGTTAGGCATCATTAAGTATTACTACACATCCATATAACAGCATATATTATATACTATGATATGTTTGTATAATTATCAACACATGATTGTGCTCCATAGTTGATTTCTTTAAGTATTCTTAAACCCTATAAGCAAAATGAAAAATAAATTATAAACACCAACAACGATCCTGAGATTAACTGGGTTGTTTTCATTAATATTCAAAAAGAATCACTAGAGTTTTCAGGGACAATCCTATCAAACAACTGAGTGAAAGGCCATCTCTGGGGTATACTTAGAGACTACATTGGTCCTTGAACCTTCAGTATTTTTCAAGATGCTTTTGTTTTGGGGTGACAAAGTAAACACTTGCACTCTGTACTCCTGTGTGCTTACCAAGCTCTAGATGTGTATAATCAGAAGGCATTTTTTTATTATTATTTGCAAAATGAGCCTGGGTTCCCCTTACTGAAAATTTTCCCTGAGGTTGCTGGTATAAGAACCACTATTTGAGAAGTATCCTTAACGATTCATCATAATTTATATTACAATTTGCTTTTTTTCTGTTAGTAAGTTTTGAAAACTTGAAGTTCTGCTAAAGAAATAGTGAAATATACTAATAATCATGATTGTGTTTATAGCTTTGTAGCTTTTGAGCTCAAGCCAATGAGGAGGCAGCAGTCAAGAGAACCAACACTCCTTTCACTGGAGTCTTATTGGACTCTGAACCACTTCACATAAACACAGCTTTTCCAGGCAGGAATAAACCCATGTCGTTACAAGGGTGTCTTGAGAGATATGGATTTTCACAGAGATGTGTCAGCCTTCTTGGCATCTTAATTAACTGGCTTCAGCTGTTACAGAGCATTACTTTATGAGAAATATCAGGCACATTTTCTTACAGTTGCCTCACTGATCTTATTGGTATTGCGAGTGACTGGACCCATGTACATTCCCATAAGCTGTGAAGGTCAAAGCTATGTTATAGTTGGGACCCTTGCCTCCCCACACTGATCAAGCTGTCCTGCACATTTTCTTATACCATACATTCTTGGTATAACTTACTTCATCATCTAGCAAGACATTATTCATTCAACCTTCATAGAAAGCAATTTTGCAATGATTTGTATCTATCAAGAAGTTTAAAATGATTCATAAACTTGAGTAGGCAGTTCTATTTTTAAGTAGCTATCATAAGGAAATAATCAGGATTTTTAATGAGCAAAGGACAATTATTACCACAATCATTTATATAACCTCTGATTATATAAAAAGATATGTAATGTTTATGTAAAAGGGTATTTATTGCAACATTATTTATAATATTCCTGAATTTAGAAACACCTTAAATATTCAAACACTGGTGAGTTGCTATATAATGTCTAAACAGCTAGCTGAAAGCATTAAAATGTATATTTTTGATTTATGAAGTTAAAGGGAAAACAGTCACAGTAAAATTTAAGGCATATAAACATTGTTTGTAGAAAAAAAGTGGAGGCTGGTGAGATAGCTCAGCAGTAAAGAGTATTAGCTGCTATTCCAGAGGACTTGTTACAACTCCCAAGATGCAAATGGCAGCTCACAACTATCTGTAACTCCCCAGTTACATGGGATCCAGCACCCTCACAGAGACTCACATGCAGGGAAAACATCAATGTACATAAAACGAGCCCTAACCCTGTATGTTTTATAAAAGACTTGGAATAATTTTATTTTATCATTTTTTTCTTTTTCTCAAACTTTAATTAACATAAGACTTTTAATTTTTCTCAAAGTAATAGGTGAACACACACACACACACACACACACACACACACACAGAGCAAAGGAAAAATTAACCTACCTCTTGCCCAATCTTTACCTTAATCTTATACATTGACTACTGCAAAAAAAATCCTTTTATACTTATTTTTATAATGTTAAGTAATGTTTATACTATACTATTTGTATCCATTATAAACAGTCCCTTTGCCTCATTGTTACAGATGTCAATTTAGATCATTTTCATAATCTGTTCTTTCTCTGTATAATGTTGTGTTTTCAATTACCATGATACAAATGTCTATACTATTATGAGAGTTTTTATTTACTACGGGACAAAGTAGGATATCATGAATGTATTTCTTCTTATTTAACTTTCAAGTTCCATCCTTGTCATTTTCTGTTCTGTTTTCCTGCTTGCAATGTCTTCTGTATAGTAATGCTTTCAGCTCACTAGCAGATGTTGTACCAAGGTTTTCCATCAGTCTTGCTTTATGTGAGAAGTTTCTTTTTCACCAGCACACTACCTCTGCTTCAGTCTGGAGCCAATCTCCAAGCTTGATTGGTGCTATCATCATTAGCTAGTCATACCAATCTTGTACCACTTACTTTTTTGTTTTACATATGCAATTTCTATTTGTTTGTGCAAGCAATTCTTTCAAATAAAGGATCTAGAAAAGATAAGTGGATGTGGATCTCCAAGACATCCTTATACTTTTACAACTAACATTTTATTGAATTTATTATTATTACCAATATCATCATCATCATCATCACTATCATCATCATTACTATGACTATGACTATGACTATGACTATGACTATTAGCTGTATGATTTAAATAGTTTCTCCTACAGGCTAAAAACAAATGTCACTCATATAGTTTTGTTAAATGCATTCCTTTAGCTATATTAAAGCTATGTTTGATATGTTTGGTAACTTCAAACACAGGTCACTTGTGGCTCTGTTTCTATTGTCTGTGTCTCCTCTTTTAGCTCCTTGTGACATACCTAGTACTTACTGATTGAATCCTGTTTGTGTACAAAATTCAGAGAGGCTGTAAATATAGATACCTTCCACTCTGACATTCACTCTGTCTTCAGCAATCAGAGAGGAAATATATTATCTGAAATTAATTTTGCATTTATCTGGAGACTGATTTCTTCTTTATGTTGTGTACTTTATAACTACTTCTGAGTTTCCCCTGTTCCAAAGACTGCATCTGTGAAGAAATCTGGCTAGTTTCCTACGTATCTTGAATGTTGTAGTTTCTAAATTAAAGTATTAAATCTTCTAGGACTGATTTTCTAGCTATTTCTTCATATCTATTAGGTGCTAGTTCTATAATTCTTATACTTATACCTCTAACAAGTACATCTATGCATGTACCATAAAGAGAGTCCTAATAATGGAATTTCTTTATATGTTTTTAAGGATTCATGCCACCTATTTATAAGAATCAGGTATTTCTTGTATATCTTTAGTTTGAAAAATGTTTTACAATATCTTTAATCGCTTTTTGAAAAATTTTCTGAACTTATTATGTCCATAGTAGTGTATATTACATCTTTAGGTACTAGAACATTGGATGCTAGAACACACTGTCTAGTGTACAGATATAAGCTAGTGTGTTTGTTAATAGTTCTGTGTTTCTATACTGTTGGCAGCATGGAAAGCAGACATAATACAGCTGCTGGGGATCATGAAGCTCTGAAGAGCTATTCCAGTCACAGCATGGTACTGCTGCCTGTCATACGGTGAGTTGCAATCAAATGTCTGATTAGGAATTCTTGTGAAGAGACAGTTCTTTTAATATGAAAATACAGATCGTCACTTTTCTCCCTCCTAGTAAACACCACATTTTTAAATAATGGCATTTTTAAATGAAGACATAGACAATGGCTCTCATTACTAGTTCCAAATTTATTATCGTGTCATATTCAAAAGCATATCTGCTCTGCCTAATAATGGCAAACTAGTTTTCTAGCCAACAAGTGGAATGTGTCGATTATTCATTCTAGCCACCCAGCAACTACATACAGAGTAGCCCAATCACCCTTGATGAATTCTTTCTTTTCCACTACTTATGCCAGCCTCTTTCTTTTCACTTCAAGTGATGAAAGTGTTTCTACTCTTGCTCAGCAGATGTTGTACCTAACCCTGAGACATGTTTTTCTCACTAGTGGAGCCTTGTTGCTTATATATTGTCAGTACGATACTTTGGGATGCAAGGTGCCCCATTACATACACGCAAGCTATTACTACTAATTGTTCAATTAATTTACAATTGTACTTGGATAAAAATAATGGGTTTACCTTGTTTATGAAAATATCCCCTGAAGCACAATTATATTGCAATATCTGCACATAGGCGGTTCACATGCATCCTCCAGTAATTGTCACTGGAGAAGGATGCCATATGCTAATAAATTGTCTGGATCACTGAGAGACAAACAGCCCTGCAAGACTTCTCTAAGACACATTTATATATCAAGCTAAAGATAGGTCCTGCTCATCCCCAAAACTGGAAAGCTCCTGCGAGTGCTACATCATCATTTTCAGCTCATTTGAGTCATTAGCATCTTGCCATTATCATTTGTTTCCCTGTTACCTTCCCCAGAGTAATAGATATGCCATACCCTCAGTGTGCCTTATGAACACTGACTTTGGAGACTGTCTCCCATTCAAATAACACATTACAGGATTAAAAGTACAGACTACAGCTGTAACACCACTAAAAGTACCACAAAAGGATGCAAAAGAGACATGAACAGCAAGGGCAGAATGGTTCCATGCTTCTTGTCTGCTCTGAATCCTCAATAGTGGCAGAGGTGTGGGGAAATGAAACATTTTATTTCCCATATATGAAATGGGAATTACTTTCTGCCTCACCACAGGGAACCCAAAATGTTATACTAGCCTAGTGACAGTGTTGAATCTCCATGTATCAGCTCATAACATAGTGAAATAAAATGGAGCCTTCTGAGATGATGACCAAGGAGAACTCATTAGCTAAAAGATAAAATTAATATAATAAATGATCATTAGAATATTGTCCATGTTTTCATAAATCACTTGAATTGTCCAAAGTGGATACCATCTGTCCTTCTGGCAACATCTAATGGTAATTTTTTTTCTTTTTCTTTTTTTTTTTTTTTGGATATTACTTTGAGTTCTGATTCTATGTGGGGCACTCTCCTAGGCATTCTGTATATTAAAGTTTTATACTACAGATCCTAAACCATGTAACGTCTCCACTATGTGGTGCTGCCATAAAACCTGAAGAGCCCCAGTAAAGCATGTTTTGACTGTGCTATCTAGGAAAATGATTTTGTAAACTGTTTTTAAAGATCCTCTACTGACACACTGTCTTCCTCACAGAACAGAGTCTCTCTACAAACCATTGATGGCCCTAATAAAGCATTGCTTTATTATCTCTGGATGCTTCATACATTTGGAACATGTTTCTTTTATCAGGCTATGTAATAGATTACGAATAGCCTACAAATCTCCAATATTATGGGTACACACCATAGTGTTATATGTAAATACTTTCTGTCTGTCTTGATCCACAGTTTCTACATATGATTTTATAACTGTCTTTGCCAAGGTTCTTCAGAGAAAGAGAACCAATGGGTAAATATATATAGACACACCTTTTTAATGAGAAATTTATTAGATCCCACAATTCCAAAGTTTCCTCAATCTGCCATCAGCAATTGGATACCCAAGGTTACAATATGAATTTTAAACATTTCCACAGTTTGGAGATTTGAATATTTTTCTCCAGCTGGTAGAATTACTTGTGGAAACTTTAGAACTATTAAGAATCAGGACTCATCTTGTTGAAGTAGGTCACTAGGAGCAGGCCTTTGAAGGTCGGAGCTGTTGGCCTAGGATCTTATGACTCTCTCTGCTTCCGGGTCTGATATGATATGAACACCTACACCTTACAGATTCCTTGAAGGCCTTGACCTCCACTGTTCCAGCCATTCCTGCTGCAGTGAATCAAAACTTCCCTGAAACTGTGAGTCAAAAGCAATCTCTCTACTCTTACGTTGTTTCTGTCAGATATTGTAGACAGAGCAACACCTCAGTTAGCTAATTCAGCTGATGATGCAGCTTCACAGCAAGCCTAAAGACTGCAGACCACAGGAGCCAATGGTATGAGGCCAGTCTGAGTTCAAACATCTGATAACTACAAGTGTCAACACCTGAAGGGAGAAGATGGATTTTTCAGCTCACCCAGAGAGAGAAAAATCATGTCTCCCTCGCCCTTTTATTCTGTTCAGGCCCTGGGGAGATTGACACAGCCTGCACATATTGCTGACTGACAGGCTATGTGCAGCCTGCTCATTTAAATGCTAATCTCTTCCTCCAGAAACACTGATACACACACACCTAGAAATAGGTTTCACCAGCTATCTGGTCATCCCTGAGCTCAATGCATTCAACACACAAAGTTAACCCTTACAAGCCCATCTGTGATCTTGACTTCTTCTTGAATCACACTTACTCTCTAAATAAAGACATAAGGCAAATATAATCCTCCTATTGTGATAAAATTCTCTTATATCCAACCCAAACCATATTAATTGCTTCCCCAGAGGAGCAGTTCTCAAATATTTACCCTTCTCATCATATGCTGCAAATTTATAATATAAAATGAAAACTTAGTGAACATACCTTCGTTTCTGAATACCCGAGGTCATTAGTAGCCCTGATTAGATTGGGTTTCGTAGTTTCTCGTTGATCTTAATTCTTTGGCATCACAATCCTATGAGATTGTCTAAGGGAGCTGCTCTGTTGCAGATATCCTCTTTCTTACCTCTGTTATAGGGTATATCTACTTTACCTTGGCATTTCAGACCAGTCATTCCAACCACAACTATAACTCTTTCCTGCTTAACTGGGTCATGGGCATTAGGAAATCAGAGTGGTAGGTGGTAGTTTAATTAACCAGTTCAATGAACAGACTCTTGTGTTTCCTGGTGGAAGAAATTCTTCTTCTAGACCAAAAGCTTCTAGACCAGAGGAGTTTAAAGCTCTAGAAAGCGGAAAGAAAGAATTTTCTGGTGAGTCATTAAGGATAATGGTTCCATTACTTCTGATTACAGTGTATGATTCCACATTTGATGCATGCCTTTTGGGGAGAGTTTGACCAATGTATTCAAAACCAAGTATGCAACCCAATGAACTTGTCAAAAGCAAAGCAGACACCATATTCTCTGTGACTGTCTTGGAATGAGAAATCAGAATTTCCATTATTACTCAGCCTCCAAATTAAGTTTTGAGTCAGATCATAGCTAAAGAAGCGCTGATATTGGCATAATTACCTCCCACTCTCCTACCACCATGAGATTCTAGATCTATTTTCTAATGTCAGCTAACAATTTATATAATCAAACTTCAATAATGTGAAAATTGATAGTCTTGTTAATTATAATCACAACCTTTTGCATACATCTACAATTTTATATTCATAGAATTTGTCTTGTTCCCTGGCCCTAGGACCAGATGACAAGGCTTTGGAAAACTGAGTTAATAAACTTCTTTCAATGCTTTTGGACTCTGCCCCAGTTGTACAAACACAACTTTTGCAAGTAGGAACAAATACTGGTTAGGTAGACCAAAATTTTGTGTGGTGTTAATCTGCTCAGAAATTGTGCCAACCACTTAGTTTCTTAATTAACCTGTTCAAGTTTTCTGGAAATATTTCTCAAGGAATACAAAGCAGAAATCATACAGGCAGAATCATCTCTGTCATTGGTTTTACTTGATACTGTTAATAGGTGGTATTGAATGAAAACCAATATGAATTCCTTCAAAAAGACCTAGTCTGGTCATTTAAGTTCTGAACACCCACCACACCCAGTGTAGCCATAATGCCTGATTTTGTGATGGTAGGTGTCACTCCATATTCTTAGAACATATTGTTTTCATACTTCTGGTGAGAAAAAAAACCAAGTTTTTGAAATATATAGCATAGTGTCATATATAGAGATACTAAAACACTTCATCAAATGAATAAATGTGCATTGTTTCACTACAGCCACTGTAGTGCTCCTAGATAAAGTTTTACTTTCTGCCATCCTTGTTACTTGTAGTCAGTGAGCATAACCATAGTTCAATGACCCTCCTTCTGATGAGAGGTTCCATCATAGTGCCTGTATCATCTGCCTCACTTCCTTTGATCATGTAGCATTTTATCATCCCACATCATCAGAAGGAAGATGAGTACAGAAGAGTAAGCACCATGGCCAGCACTATGTGGGTATCAGAGGGACCAGGAAAGGAGAACAATGGTAGACAGAAACATGAGATTCTGGGTTCTCTTCAAGAATGAACAATTTTTATTTTCCCCATTTCTGTTTATATATTGTTTAGCAAGCTATTAAAAATTACATTGCAAGCAGATCTTAAGGAAAAAGTATCTTTGACCCCCTTGTCCAAGTTTTTCCTTCTCCACACTCCTGCCCTGTGGCCTTGTTTTACCCAAGAGGACATTCATCCCAGGCTTATTTTGTTCCTGAAGTTTTCCAACAGTCACAAGAATACATCTAGGTGAGGATTTGTGCATGAAAAATGAACTGCAGACCATCTGGACCCCAGTGAATAAGATCTTTCTAAAGAGAAAATAGGTATGCTCATGTAGCTTCTAGTAATGTTTATTGTTACAACTTACCTGTTTTATTATTGATATTAACCTCTTATTTGATTAATTTACAAGTTAAATTGTATCATAGGGATGGATGCATAGGACAGAACACAGAGTACAGAGAATTTAGAATAACCCCAAGTTTCAGATAGTATTTAGAGTATTAGAACATTTCCCCACAGACAGAGGAGAAGAACTAGGAATTTCCTGCTGCTCACTTCAGAAAAGTTGAATTCTTCTTTTTTTAATAGCTTACATTGTACAGATGGCTTCTGTGGATATGTGCTCTACTTTCTGTTCAGCCAAAAACAATTTCTAGTTACCAGAAAAGAATTGAGGGTATAATTACTGAAAGATTTCACAACATGATATGTAAAATATTGATGTGAGAATATTTCTTATTCTATACGTTTTGGTCTGTATCTAAGTGTAACCCTAGTTGTAATCCCTTGCCTGAAGAAAATCTTGCAATCCGTGTCTATACTACACTTAACAGAGAACTCACTTAGAGTGGCAACTCTTAGGGTCTGATCTCAGAGATGGCAATATTTGGGAATGTGTTAGAAATGTCAGTGTTTTAGTTAGGGTTTTATTGCTGTGGTGAGATACTACATCCACAGCAACTCTTATTAAAGAGAACATTTAATTAGAGCTGGCTTACAGATTCTGGGGCTTAGTCCAATTGCCGTCATGTAGAAAGCATGGTGGTACACAAGCAGACATGGTGCTTTAGAAACAATTGAGTGTTCTATATACTGATCCATAGACAGCAAGCAAAGAGAGTGAGCCACTGGACCTGGCTTGAGCTTCTGAAACTCAAAGCCCACCTCCGTGAGTGACATACTTTCTGCAACAAGGTCACACTTACTCCAACAAGGCCACACCTCCACTAATGTCACTCCCTATGAATTTATGAACTCCATTTTCATTCAAACCATCACATTCAGTTGTCCCACCCTGCTGCCCAGGCATTCTGGGGCTGAAGCTCAGCAATGTGTTTTAATGAACACTGCAAGTGGTTTTAATGCACCCAAAGTTTGATAACTGCTGCCCTAGACTGTAACTATTAGATCTGTAGCTCTTCTAGGTACTATATTAAACATTTGAGGTCAATTCTGTTTTAAATGGACATACTCATTGATGCCAAGTAGTAATTTCTATTTGGCCTGATCATTTACTGTCTAATCAATCTGGTCATCAGCCCTACAAAATGGAATTGATCTTATTTAATTCCTGAGAATGGTTCAGACTGCCAACCTGCCAAGGAACAATATGAGCCTTCATTAATAAATCATATAAGTCATGAAGGCGACAACTAAACTGGGAATCAAATTCTTCATTCCCAAATAATGCCGAGGATGGGTTTTAAAAGGCAATCCCAGCTGGAAAATGCATCCATTGAAATAAAGTTTTGCTCCCCAAGACTGACATGTCTTTTCTTGCTTAAGGGCTTCAGAGTTTTCAGAGCTTTTCCTACCCATTCACTCATAATCAAACCCTTTCTCATTTGTTATTCTCAGAGTGGAGTGCCAACAATAGCCTAACTGACTTCTTAACAAATATTCTAAAAAATTGTATATCCAAATGACTTCTATTGCCTTCAACCCTTAGGAGTTGGCATATTCATTAAAATATACTCAAATTCATTCTTTTTTAACAAATCTTTATTAAGCCTCTGCACTAAACATGACACTGTTCTCTGTGAGGAGCTACATCAGCAAGCAAGGCAGATTTAGTGCCAGCCCTAGGAGCACTGTTATTTTTAGTAACACCTTTGTCATTCCACATTTCAGTCAGGCTGAGCCTGCTGACATATTTTGGTGATTAATGGTGAAATTATATTCCTGCAATTGTAGTCATCCCTCTTTAAGTTAAAAAAAAGAGAACATACCGTCCAGTCCTCTTTGTATCCACTTGTCACTTGCTGGTAAATTGAAGCAGCTTCCCCTTCTCTTAGAAGTCAACATGGTAGACACAAATCATATGACTCATACCAACTTGGTACTTGTGCTATTCATCCCCACGAAGCTTCCTGGACTGGACCATAATCATAAGGGGTTAATCCAGATAATACTGACATTATCAAAGGCCTTTATCTATTATAATTAATTTACCTCTGATAACAGAAATATATGCTATTGTGATTCCTATTCTAAAATGGAGAAACAGATGCATAATATAGCAGCTTCCCGACTTCACAGGACTAGAGAGAACAGAGTGACCCCATAGTCTATGTCCTCAACTGATAAGCACTTCACATCTTTTCCTAAAGAAAATAATAGTTAGGAAAATATAAACTCAAACAAAACTTGTACAACTTGGGGAGCTCATGTTTTCACACCTGACATTAAACGAGTCAAAAACTCTCCTCACTCAGGGAACGGGGTAGTAATTAACTGTCTAGTGACTCAAGAGAGCTCGTTCAACTATGAACTTAATTCACTAGCTTTAGTGTTATCTCCTACTGCCATCGATTATTGTTTTCCTGATGTTTGGACAGCAATGACATTTGCACTAGCTGTATCTGTTTCAAAATATCTCTCTCTCTCTCTCTCTCTCTCTCTCTCTCTCTCTCTCTCTCTCT
>NW_021604713.1:1859135-1861359 GCF_004785775.1 Grammomys surdaster | reverse complement strand
TCTCTCTCTCTCTCTCTCTCTCTCTCTCTCTCTCTCTCTCTCTCTCTGTTTCCGGCTGTTTACTTGCTAATGTAACATCACTTGCCTTATATACCATCCATCTTAGACTGAGTTCCTTTCTCTGATTCTATTGTTTGTTCTACTTGCATTCAATATGGCAGAGAACTTCTTTTTACCTCAGGGCAATGAGTTCTTTAGTTTACTCACTGAATGTGCAATTAGTAAGATCATCATCCTAAGAAAGGAGTCCATTCTTTCTGTTGTGTCTAATTTCTAGGAATGGAAAAAAGTGTGTTTTCTCTCCAGAAGTTATCTCATATCTCTAGAGACAAACAGAGAGCACAATTTTCTATGGTTACTAATACACATGTTGTTTAAGTACAACAGATCTTATCTTCTATAATACTGTGTGATATTACTTCAAGGACCACCTTCTAAATATCATGGCTTACTACTTCCTTTCACTTTCTTTCTGCTCATGACACTAATCCACAGGACTTCCTTTGTACAAAATAAGAAGTATCCTTCAGCTAACTTCAGTTGCTACTGAGACCTTCAATTGATTTTTCTACACAGAATATAATGCCATTTGGGTGTTTCATTCATCATGTGTCTTCAAATCTTTGAAGACCAAGATTTCATTTATTTGATTTACTGATATATACTTAGTTCCTCGACAAAATTCTGTACTTGGTCATTGGTGACTAAACGTTTATTTAAATATTATATAGTAGAGCTATTATACCAATATTAATGTTCATAAATTGGAAGTCATGATGTTAAATAAAATAAGCCAGGCACAAAAAAGACAAATACTGCATTTTCTCACTCACAGAATTGGCAAATGTTGATCTTACCTGTAGAAATCAAAGGTTGAATACATGTTAAAAGATGTTGGGGGGGAATCAGGGAGAGAAGGGGTAAAATTGATTTATGAATAGATACACGTGAAAGGAGAAACACTGGAAGGTGAGTGTAATGGTAAGAGATTGGTATTTAATGAAAAGGTAGAAGAAAAGATTTTGAGTCTTTGTACCACAAAAATGTAAATGGTTGCAAACCTACATATTTTACCATTATTTGGTCATTACACACATGCACATGGAACAAAACATTCCAGGTACCAAATAAGTGCATGTAGTTTAAAACAAAAATAAATTTTCAAAGAACATTGATTTTAAAATACAGAGACCTTTAATTTTATTATCTTTTCATGCACAAATGAACCCAACCCAGACCTTATTGTTAGTCTCCCCCTCCTTCACACAATAAAGGTTATTATCATACCATATTACACAGTATCATGAAACTATACAACATATTTGGAAGTGTTGAATTAATCCTTATTCAAAAGACAATGACATTATAACTTTGTATCAGAACTTAAGGTGCAGAAAATAAGCCATTTCCTTCCTGTGTTGGCTTGACTCCATCTTCCTTCTAGAAGCACAAGTTTTGTAATTGAGTATTCTTGTTCTGCTTGATGATGATTCAATGCCAATGTGCATATACTTAGCTTCTTCTTAATTGTTTCTTTGTTAGATAATAATACTAGTACCTGTACTATAATTATGTGGATAAAGAAGATTCATTCAGCATGGCTGACTGTAGAGCAGATTCTGGGTTACAGAAATCCCAAACATAGCATCTACACTTTACACAGGAAGCTGAGATCCAAAGAGAGTTCGTGAGTTGTCCAAAGAAGCTAGAAAAGGGCAGAGACAAGACCATGACCTAAACCTCAGTCATTTATGAAGGCCTTTGTTTTAACTCCATGAGAGTACTCAATCAGACGTGCTTAGAGATAATTTGACAAGTAATTTCACATAAATTCACAGCATCATTATAGTCCAGTTTCTCATATAAACTGGATATTCCAGTGAAGTCATAGAAGATGATCTCATTCTCATATGGCTGTCCGAAGCCTGCAAGGTAGAAGGTCATCTTTGCGAAAGTAGATGTCATTCCACAAAGACAGACTTCTGCTTCCGTCCCTCCTGAAAGTCAGAAATGTCAGTCCTACCAAACAAATGGAAGGAGCTATTGTTAAATCAATAGATTATATGATAATCAGTAGCCCTAATTATGACAGAATCAGGTGTGAACTCATCCATGCTAGAATAGGCATGTGGAGCCACCTTAATACAAGACATAGACACACACATACACACACACACAGAGAGAGAGAGAGAGAGAGAGAGAGAGAGAGAGAGAGAGAGAGAGA
>NW_021604713.1:1809925-1859125 GCF_004785775.1 Grammomys surdaster | reverse complement strand
AGAGAGAGAGAGAGAGAGAGAGAGAGAGAGAGAGAGAGAGAGAGAGAGAGAGATACACACACACACACACACGAACTGATAACATTTTTAACAAATGGCTAGCATTTGTTAAATTAAATATGAGTTAGCATCAAGGTACAGATATTCTAAATTTTTATTTTCAAACAAATTGACAAAATAAGTCATCATTCACTGGGTTTCCACTGAATAGTTCAAGAGAATCATTGGTGGCCATGATAAGAGAAAAAAAGAAAATACTATGGGAATCAGTGAGCACTTTGGAAAAAGTAGAAATCACTACCATATGAATGGTTTTGGGAATAGATTGTGTTCCCTAAGGTATAATGCTAATGACATCAAATGCTGTGGCCAAAGAACACCTTCCAATATCACTTACAGACACAGTATAAAAGGAGAACAGCAGAGAGGCAATCCTCTTTCCCAAGTTCATATTTTAGCTATCCTACCACTTAGCAAGACATAGCCTTACTGAGGAAAGATCGCCTCCCCAAATTAAAGCTGGACCAGGAAAATCAAGAGGCATTTTATTCCCAGTGGCCAGGGAAGAAAGCACAAGGGAACAACCAACAGCAACCTACTATCAGTGGAAGATCAACAGCTGAGAAAGATGTCTGTGAGGTTAAAGTGGACATGGGAAGCTGACTTTGTGGGTGGCCTGGGGACACTGTGATATAAGTTCCAGCCAATTGGCTTCTACCTGAGATGAAAAGTAAGGATTAAACATGTCAACTCCCAAAATCAAAATTCAGCTCCGCTACAGACTAACTGTAATTAACATTATACCTTAGATACTTAACACATGTACCCGGTCCAGAGATAGATTGCTTACCTCAGTCTCCACTATAATATGCAAATTCTAACATTCAATCAAAAGTACAACACATAAACACAACACAAAGAAGCAAACTACACACACACACACACACACACACATATATCCTACAATCCTATAATCGGGGGGAAAAAAGAACTCAGAAAAGCCAAACTCAGAGGAGAACAATATGTTTGAACTATTAAATAAAAAATGTCAAAGATCAGAGGCTGGAGAGATGGATTAGCAGTTCAGATAGTGCTCTTCCAGAGAACTTCAGCTTATTTCCCAGTGCTCCAACTATGGCAAACAACCATCTAGAGCTCCTGTTCTGAGGGACCCAACCCCCTCTTCTGACCACTACGGGTACTATGTAGTGCACATAGACACTTTTTTTAAAGCTCACTCATATATGTAAAATAAAACATCTAAATACATCAAAACAATAATTATTAGCATAATTAGCTATTATTAGTAGGCAACTATAATGTGCAGTAAAAACATGGATGACACAGAGGCATCATCTCAATTTGTACCCTGTTGTGTTTTATGGGCACCGTGAGGCTCTGTCTCACTCTGCATTTCAATAAACTGGAGGCCATTAGCAACTCTGTGTAGAAAAAATCTGTAAATATCACTTTCCGAGCAACTTCACTGACCACCAGTATCATATGTTTGAAATAAGGAATACACACTACTTTCTTAAAACAATGCGATCACACAGTTCACACATTGCAGTGCAGGATGAACATCATGCTGACATGCCCAGAGAAGCCAAGGATTTCTGTGAGTCACTTACTGCAGTGCACTGAAGCTAAACACGCAGAATTTCCAAGGTGAATCAGTAGAAAAGGTAAATGGAAATTTTATCAGAAACAGTAGACTCAACAAAAGAGAGAACATGGCAAGAAAAAAAGAGAGAGAGAAAAGGCAAGAGAAAGAGAGAAACCAAGGTTTAGAATGCCTTCCATAGGTTCATCAGTAAATTCATACAACCAAAGAAAAGACATCCCATGAATTTGAAAGCACAACTTAAGTTTAAAAAGTATATAATTGAAATAGAAAGAAGACTAGTGAGGCAAAGCAGAGCAGTTTCTATATGCAAGGCATCAAACATGCACTAAACAAAAGAAAACATGAAGAAGGAACCAAAAGAGGCATGATTAAACATGGCCTCCACAGAATCCAAGGAAACTGTCAAACAGATGCATATTAAAAACAGACAAAAACTAAAATCTTCAAACCAAAACCACGGTAAAACAAGGAAAACAAAAGAACATGTTTAATGCATTCAGAATAATAAAAATCACAGGCGACAAACAAGTACAGCTGCCAAGGTGAGACAAAACAGCTTGCAGTTTTTAAAACTGTGAGATGGTGCAGAAGCAAGAAATGGTCAGTAGGAACTGCACTTCAGCCTTGAAGCTTAATCTCTTCTCAGTCTGATGAGCTTGTCTCATAGTGCCACGCAATGTCAGCAAGATAGGTGTCCTTCATCCACAAGATGGCAAGGGTAAATGGTGATAACTCTTAAAGGTCACCCACGTTTTTTTTAGATGCAGGTATTAATTAGTTTTACGAACTAATTGATACTTAATTTCAAAATGGGTTTGTGGGAGATGAATTTGCACTACTCTATGGTAATGTAAGTGATCTTAGTGTTTGTGTAGTGAAGGAGACCGACCTCTGATGAACAGGAGGTGAGATGTATTAAATGCAGTTTGAACTTACAGTTTTTTCAACTTATAGTCAGGCTATCATTATACAATAGAGCTTCTATATGGGAACACAGCAGACTTTTCATTAAAAGTTATGTAAATTAATAGCCAATAAAGTGACTACTTAACTAGAAATAATTTTAAATTTACTGAATATTCCCTTCATCACTGAATTATCCTTTTAGTTATAAATTTTAAAACATTCTTATTTAAAGAAACGGACTTAGACTGCTGAAGTAAAATAAGTTTAAAAATGACAAATTATTAAATACTGATTTATTGATTTATTTGGTGATTTATTTAAAGCACTGTTTGCTCTGCTTTGCCAAGCATGATTTCACTTGCTACCTGAAACAGAATGACTTGGAGAAACAGTTGAAACTGTGGCTCTTTGCCCTTAACAACCTGCTGACTGCCACAGTTCACTGTAAATTCTTGATTGCTTGCCCATGTCACCTTGTGATTTTAGAGAATAAAAAAAGAATGTAAAGTAGCCTGGGGTAGAAACATTTCAGGAGCTGTTCTGGCTTAGATCCTCTGGTGACAGCTCCTCTCTTCCACTCTCTTTGATGTCGGGGTGCTTTTTCCAGAAAGATTCCCACAACACCACAACCCAGAGCCTTCTGGAATTCACTACGCAGCTCACATTAGGTCCAGACTAACAGAAATCACCTGCCCTCACCTCCAGAGTGGTGGGATTACAAGCAGGAAGTCCCAGGCTCATCTCTATGTAAATGAGACTATAGAAGATTCATTACCAAAGAACCTAAAGAGAAACTTACGTTATATTATTAAGAAATTAATAATATATTAATAAATATATTATTTTAATAAATTTTAATAAATATTTCAGAATTTAAATATAAAAGTGCTGATGTTTTGTTTTTGATTGGGATAAAGAATGCAATGCATTCCTGAGCAGTAAACAAGTCTGGAAAACAAAGGAATAACATGTGAGATTGTACCGTGCCTCCAGCCCCCACCTAAACACCCCCTACACACACACACACACACACTCACATACACACACAAACACACACACACGCACTCATACAGACACAAGTGGGAAACAATTGAAGTGATATAAATTGAAATTATTAAACTGCACTTCAAATAATAAGGCATTACTTGAAGATAGATTATGAAATGAGATTCATTCTATAAACTCCGGGGAAACCACAACTTTTCAAAATGGGTGTAAAATAATGAATTAGCATTGAAGATAAAACAAGTCACAAAAAAATAACCCAGAAACAGATGGCAAAACACAGAAGGAAAACAAATGAAACTCTATTGGATGAAGTGGGAAACAACAAGAAAGATGACCCTTCAGCATTCCGAGTTATTTTGAATATAACCCAGGTGAAAGAGCGAATTTGGTAATGAATATCCAGCATCCAACACATGAAGTAACTTTTAAAAATTACAAAAACCATAGTTTAGAAACCAAACATGAAAATTCATATGCAACCCTAAGTTAATCTAACTGAAACACAACTATAAAATAAATTCTCCTGCCATGTTATTATCAGGTATTTGTGAAAACATTCAACTTGGAAGCCGAGAACACATGTCACTCTGCAAGTTCTTTAGGTTCAACAACTAGATTTTATCTCTACCTTCTCTGCAATCTCACAGAGCTTCACCATGCTGACAATTGTAGTTCCAGCTGACTTGGAAATCACAGAGATAGAGATCTGCTTCCTTATGCCCTCCAAGTGCTGGGATCAAAGCTGTGAGTCACCATGCCCTGCTTTTAGGATGGTTTTCAAATTGCCTTCATAGTTAGGGGGTTGCATTTAACTAATTATTGCCAATGAATCTTATCTGAAACAATGTGTGTCTCTTATGGCTGCGAGCCTTTACTTCTTAAAGAAGTAAAAAGCCCTTTCTTTCCTCTTTCACAGCATAAAGTGATACTGATGGTGCATGGACAGCTCCATACAACTCAGTACCAGAAAGAAGAATCACAAGGTAGATACCATAGTGATCAACTGATGGGCAAAAAAACAACCAAACAACAGCAGAACAAGCAGTCCACTGTGCATGAACCTAGAACATAGATTGGGGTAAACAGGATCCTTGGATCATATCAGGCCAGCGGACTGTTTTGATAAATGGGTTATATTGACTACATTTTTTATCTATCACCTGTGATGCTTTCAGACAGCTCTGGCAAAGCCAGGTGGTGACAATGGGTGCCCTAAAGCTTGCAAATAAAGACATGCTTGTCATGCGGCCCATTAAAACAGAGCTACAACTAGAGTTGGGGTAATAAGACACAAGAAAAATGGAAAATTTAAGGAAATACTTGAGTTCTCTGAACTGAACCTGACATTTTTACCTGGTATTGGGATCACCAATTCCAAGACAAAATTTACATTTAAAAAAGACCTATGGGTTTTATAAATCATGTTTAATACAATATAGGATATCACAAGAAAAAAGTCATTATATTGTACAAACAGGCATTTAGTTTGAATATATTGTTTTTATAGATGATTTTATTATGCTTAATACTATAAGGCATATCATGAGCATTTATGAAACTTACAATTAAACTCATTGTAATATAATTAATATACAATAATGATAAAATTATTATCTAGATTCACTGAATCATACTTCATTCACATCTAAAATTATTTTAAAAGAACTTTACAACAAATTCTTTAATATTGCGATATGCTCTTTTCCAGCAGGTATAATGGTGGAATATACTGAATTTATCCTCAATAACCACTGAGTCTACATAGTCAAGCATGATGATAACTTTTCAAATGGACACTCGGCACTACAAGAGAATGCTGTCTCATTAGGCAGAAGTTTATTGCATCCATGCTGTCTAAGAGGAAGTATTTGACAAATTAATTTTCTTTCCCCTTAACTAGCACCTCTGCTCAAGTTCCCGTGATGTATCAAAAAAAAAAAAAAGAATATGTCTATGGTAACATCCACATTGCACGTAATAAACCCTAATGTATTCCTCTGTAGCCTCGTTTTGCTTTGAAAGTGTAATTCAGGAAATATGGAGGAGCTCTTCCCTTATGGTTTATTTATTAGGTTTCTGGGGTGTTAAGTTGGGTTTGTTTGTTTGTATGTTTACTGCTGTGTTATTGGATTTCATCTGTGGTTTTAGGGACAGGATCTCATTTGATCCACAGCTTGTTTCACATTTTCTGTCATTAAGTGTAAAGTTTACAAGAAAGTGAGACCACCAGAGCCACATTGAGGCCAAAGAACCAAGCTGCACTTAAGCACAAACTGCCAAGCTATCATCAAGAGAAGGGAGAGTAGCATTGCCAAAAGGGAGATTGGTTTTCATAGAATGATTCAAGTCAAGGGGAAGAGTGGTCAGGGAGCATTGAGGGGAAGAAAACTGCTGCAAACAAAGGGATTGTTGTAAGCAGAGTGGGGACCTGTGGTCTTTAAGATAAAAGGATACTGTAGAGTTAAAACAACAGGGCACTCTTGTCAGTACACCTTAACTGAGATGAGGGTCAGATTCCTGAGATATACAGGAAGGGTATTTTCTATTTCCCCTAAGAGGCTGGTTCCTTCTTGGCCAGGGACTTGGGTCAGCCTAACATCTCAGCCTTTGATTGATTATAGGTCTGTTGATGGTCTCTTCCAGATACCTCCTGTCAGATCAAGTCTGGGGGAAGAAAGACTGGGTATGTCTTGTCCAAGTCATAAAGTGGCTTATGCTTCATGTGAACCTAAGAGCTGATATGGGGAGGAAGATGGACAAGTTAGGAAATGTCTGCTGAAAGAATGGAGGAAAGTAGGTTTACCTGATTTGAATGCATTTGAGGAACCATGGGGCTGGGAGGCAAACAGTATGTGTAGTTTCCATTTCTCTGAAAGGGCTACTTCCCTCCTAGCCAAGGACTTGGGACAGCCTAATAACAAGGGCGGCCTAGAACTCTTGATCTTCCTGACTCTATCTCCCAAGTGCTGGTATTACAGATGGATGCTACCACACCTGCCCATAGTCTGAATAATGATCAAAAGAGCAGATGTTTAGGAACCAGGTCATGGTGGATGTTATCTCCAGTTTTTATGTCTTCAGCGTTTATAATTTGATGAACTCTCATTTCAAGGTCCTTAATAGGTGCACCTTCATCTGTGCTTAAGGACCACATTGTAAGAAAGTTACCTTTGAGTGAGGAGCAGAAGTTCCTAGACAATCCTGAAATCAAACTCACTCCGTCTACTGCTTAGTAGTTCTAGAACCAGATGTCTGTGATGTGTCTACAGCAGACATAGGGAGGGTACCATCTCATCTTCCAGACCAGGATCTCCAGAACTCCCTGTGCTTTAAAGTCACACACAGCAATGTCTTTCAAGACTTCATAGGCAAAAGCTTTCTTTTGCTCTGCTTCCTACTTATGTTCTCGTGGCTGTCTCAGAAAGCAAAGCCAAGCTTTAATTAATCAATTCATTCATTGTTTGATGTACTGGTTTGTGTTAACCACTATGTAGCTCTAATCCTCTGGGATTAGAGCAGTCCACCATACAGAGAAGCTCTTTAAGACAGAAGGTAAACAACAGCTTTAGGAAGTTCCTGAAACCTATTAGATTCAACAGTCCTCTCCCTCCCAAATGTAAACAATAAGATGGCTGAGAGGCTGAGTCTTGCTCAGACAAGACAGGCAGCCTGGAAAGAAGCAAAGACCAGCTGAGATACCTGGAAGAGTTGTAGACCAACTGAGCAACTCTCCAATTTGTTGAGCCATCTGTGTGGTGAGGTCTAGGTTTCCTAGCTTTTGTCATGCATGCCTGGGTAATCGTAGGTGATACAGCAGTCTTTGAGTCATTTCTGCTCCTAAGTAACTCACCCTGTTAAGTAATCCTAATAAAACTCATTGGTTCACCAAGTTGTTGCGTTGTGGGCTCCTTAGCTGGGATGAATATATATGTCTCATATGTTTTGTATAGTTTTCCTAAAATAATCTTTTTTAACTTTATTTCGAGATATAAGATAACTACACAATTTCTCTTTTATCTATCCTTCTGTAATTTCCCATACACCCCTCCTTGCTCTTTTTCAAATTCATGACCTCTTTTTCATTAGTTCCCAAATGTAACCTGTGTGTGTGTGTGTGTGTGTGTGTGTGTGTGTGTGTGTGTGTGTTACATCTTCCCGGGGAAAGTGTTGTCATACAATATATCAAGGATTTTTCTATACATTTTTATATGAAAGTCTGAGACAAAATTTTTGAAAGAGAAAAAGATTAATAAAACATCGCCCATATCTATCAAAAGTCAAAAAGGAAGGAAATGAGGATCCATTTCTTCAGCCTTGGTGTTGCATTTGGTCATTTCGATTTAATCTTTTCACAGCCTTGTCATCTTACATTTAAAGTAACAGTCACTCAAAGTGTTACACATACAGAGATAGAGTTAGCACACTAAAATAGGCATTCTTACAATATTAAAACTTATTGAACAATAAATTCATAACTGTATCAATTACATTGGCTACAATTTTTGCCAAGTAGTTATAACTTTTCTTGGTTGGTTGACATGACCAAGTACATATCTTTTTATTCCAATTTTAATTACTAATACTAATTCTTATACCATATATAACACATCACACAATTGATAGATAATAGATAAATAGATAGATGATTGATAGATAGATAGATAGATAGATGATAGATATATTATCTACACAATTGATAGATAATAGATAAATAGATAGATGATAGATAGATAGATAGATAGATAGATAGATAGATAGATAGGAGATAGATAGATAGATAGATAGATAGATAGATAGATAGATAGATAATTATATGTATGATTATAGAATAACTATAATAAGGTTAACCAGGCTGCAAAGTTCAAGTAATTCAGAGCTCTGACTAGAGGCAGACAGATCATCCAAATGCAAAGAAAATCACTACAGATGGTTAGATATTAACTCCTGCATACAGCTTCTAGAGTTAAGCAGAGCCAAGCTTTGGGGTCTCAAGGTTGAGCCAGGTGCAGGATTGAACCTAGCTGCAGAGAAATAGACTGGTGGAGGAGAGGCAGGGGTCTGAAAGGACAGAATATGAATGGACAGATGGTAAATTGAATGGAAGCCATCAAGAAGTAGAGTATGCACTGAGCTGAAGCTCTTGGGGGAGTTAGTTCTCTGCCTGTTGACTTCTTCATACATATACCAAGTGGTCAAATGACAGGCCAGTGGAAAAGCTAATTACTGTGTTATCCTCACAGTGTTAAGTTGTCTCCTCTTTATGGCGTCCATGTGAATATTTTGTACCTCTCATTAACAGTACAACCACTAAATTCTCAGCCCTATCTTTGATATATGTGTGTGTGTGTCTGTGTGTGTGTCTGTGTATGTATTTATAGCTATATGAATATCTATATATATCTAATCTATATAACTATACTATTATCTAGAACTATCTATATTATTAGATATATCATTATATATCTCTATACCAATACCAATACTGATACAGACACAGGTATAGATGATTTCATATAGATAAAAATAAACTTTGTGGATACATGTTTGTATGTGTGTGAATGTGTACACTATGTAGATGTACATACATATGTATGTGAAGATACAGTGATCTATTCTAGTACATCTGGAGGCCGAAATTGGACATCAGAATGTCTTCTTTAATCTCTCTTCTATTTTTATTTTGGCCTTTTATTCCAGGCAGAGTCTATCACTGAACCTGGGTTTCACATTGTATCAGCAACATTAGCTTGGCAACACGTCCCAGAGATTTCCCTGTTTCTGCTAAGCACAGTCCTGAGGTCACAGAGATGCTCTGGCTCTTATGTGCTGGAGACTTGAACTCAGATTTCCATGCTTGTTTATCAAGCTTTTACCCACTGGTCTCCCTATGTCTCATATGTTTTGTATAGTTTTCCTAAAATAATCTTTTTAAACTTTATTTCGAGATATAAGATAACTACACAATTTCTCTTTTATCTATCCTTCTGTAATTTCCCATACATCCCTCCTTGCTCTTTTTCAAATTCATGACCTCTTTTTCATTAGTTCCCAAATGTAACCTGATCACCCAATATGATGTCACTTGTGTAGATGTTTTCAGGGCTGACCATTGATATCAGATAACCACTTGGTGAGCTCTTCACCGAGGAAGATTGTTTCCTCCACTCTCAACATTCCTTGGTTGCCTGCAATTCTTTGTGTGCAGTTGCAGCTTTAATATGTCCATGTGCTCCTACTTTCCCGCTGTACATCTGTAAATTTGTGGATGGTGCCGCTTTAGTTTCAGAATGAATGATCACTTTGTGTTTTGCAGGTGGTGCTATTTGCAGATAGGAGATGGTGTCCACCTGCTAAACTAGATGCAACGTCATCCTGCCTCTGTATGTGTGCTCAAAACAGAACCAAAGGCTGCTGTTAAAATGGAATCACTCTAGGCAGAACACAGGATCAAAAACACTGTTTATCTCAATATTGGCATGGCTTAGATCAGGGCAGAGACACTCATAAATACCAGGCCCATGGCTTATCCTAAAATCTCTCCAAGTCCAAAGATTATTTAATAATACATTATGTTTATTGTCTAGCAAAACAATCTGTAAAGGATCTGTATGTCAATATTATACAATATCTTTATTGAGAGTGTTGTGGAATACAGGCAGAGGAAGTCAGTGTAAAATTGTCCTTGCCCAAATAGCATAAGCACCTGGAAGAAAGAGAGGGATTTCCAACTCACAGCAAATGAGTCATCTAGGAGTAGTCACTCTTAGCTCCAACTTCTGTGTGCTGGCAAATGATAGATACTGCACGTGTGTGGTAGAAATTGTTAAATAACAAAAAAAAGGAAAGGGGAAAACAGGAATTGGGGAGAGCTCTGGGTTTCAATTTCTTGGGCTTTGGAAGAGCAAGCAGCAAAGAAATACAGTGGTTGGGGGTAGACCTTTGCAAGCCTAAGGGACACACTATCCACTTAGTACATCTCATTTTACTCTCGCTTTATGGTTTCCGTAACTCAAACTTTGCAAGACACCCTTCCTTACTGCCTTGCTTTTGAGTGAAGGCAAGCTCTGTCAGGAAGGTGTCTGAGTGATAAAGGAGATGTTCTTTGTTGAAAGGGTGGAGCAGGGGCTGACCCGATGAGAGCTGGCAAAGCATCCTCTTGCCAGCAGGGATGCCTGGAGAGATCATCAGTTGGCTAATTATAGCCTAACCAATCACAAGCTCCCTGCAGTCCTCTGGAGATGCAGGCTGCCTTCCCATTGTGAGCCACACTCCAGGGCTGCGTGAAGGTAGTCAGTCAATCTAGAATTTTAGACAATAGACCCTGCTGCCCTGCACCAGCAAGTCTGTTGATTAGCAGAGGAGCAAAGCCACTCTGTATCTAGACATCTAGATTCAAACACCTTTTAGGCATCACAGTGGGGTACTCTCTCTAACCCTTTCCCACTTGTTTTGTTTGTTTGCTTTGGATTGGTATTTTAGCCAAGCACGAATAGTTCTTAAGTACCCATGATTTATTAGACTTTGTCAGGGAAGGATATGAGTGCTGTGGCCTCTTGCTTATATTTGCATTTGTGATGCCCTGTAGTTTTCATGTGATAGAAGTTGAAGAATTATTATTAAATGCATAAATGAATAGCATTATAGAGTCATAAAGCATCCTGTGGTACTTTACACCAGCACTTTAGTTATTGATGACATCATTATTTCAATAAAAAAACAAGACATGGTGACTAGAAACTCACACTGATCAGCATCATGCTGGAATCTATAGTCTTTTTTTGTCCCAAACCAAGCTCCGTGGCTTCATCTCCCTTAAAAACAAGCTTCTTCTGCATCTCACTGTCTCGTAAGTGAGCTTCAATGTGTATCCTACCTTTTGCTAATCCATATTCCTCAACCCCATCCAGGGATATCTGAGGAAAGGATGTGCTGTTCATAGTCTGACTGGGTTTAAGACTACAGCTATCCATGATTAGAAAAGTGCAATAACAACCAAAGTGTTATTGTGTAGCAATCACTGAATCTGAAGCAGGAACAACACTGGGACAAAGGAGAAAGAGTACTTGTGAGTACCTCTGGTACCTGCGAGTGTCAAACGCAGTCAGGGCTATGTGATAAAGAACAAGTCTAAAGAGCAGCTATGAAACTGAGCCATGACCAGTAAGGATGAGTTGGGTTATCCCTGTTCAGATAACATCTGGAAACTTTGGGCTTGATTAGGAAGTAAAGCTGTGGTCAGCCTCTTCTTCTTCCCATGTGCCTCTGGGAGATATATCTGTGCCTTTACTGGCTCCATGCTACAACAAAAGCTCAGAGTTTCTCTCTGCTTACCTTACTGAGAAAATGCCCAGTTCTGATACTGTTCCTCACTAGTGGCATAGCCATGACCATAGTCGAAGTGGCCTCTACCTTATACTGTCTCATATTTGAGGAAAAGCCACGGGCATGAGAGAAGCAATCTCAACCTTGTCAGGCTGCCTTGGAACCTGTGCAGTGTTTTAGATTCTTTTCATAAACCTAGCTCGTTTTTAGTGGCCAGTGACCACCATCTAAAGATGCAGTGGCATTTCAACTCTGCTTTTTCCTTCTGTGGAATTCCTACTCTGCACCTCCAACTTTCAAGATTTTATTAAACTTCAGATAATGCTCAGCTACGCTGTAAAGTGTTACTAGTTATTATCCTTGGCCTAGTCATTTCAAATACTATTTTGTGTTTGTTTGTTTGCTTCTTTGTTTCTTTGTTTTGGTGTATGGTGTGGTGATACTTGGTTGAAATATTTTACTTCTAAATGTGTTAGCCTTTATCATAATCCTCTCCTTTCATTAGGCAGTTAACATCACCTATAGTTACTGCTAAGGATTGAATATTAAATGGGAAACTTCTCACCTACAAAAAGGTAGAAGATTCCACATCTGCATGACTAACTTTATCGTCTCTACATCTGTTCCTCCCTGCCCTTTGTGGTGTTTTCACTTTCAGACACTTCAGAGTATGGGTGCTGGGTATGCTTGGTCCCTTTCTTCCTTATTCTGTCCAGCCCCCATTTAAATAAGCAAAATCAAAGGTCACCTCTGTACTGGTACGTTTTGTGTGTCAACTTGACACCAGCTACAGTCATCAGAGAGAAAGGTAGTGACTCAGTTGAGGAAATGCCTCTATCAGATCCATCTGTAAGGCGAGTTCACAATTAGTGATCAATAAGGGAAGGCCCAGCCTATGGTGGGCCTGGGTTAATGGCCCTGCATGCTAAACAAGCCAGAGGAAGCAAGCTATTAAGCAGCATCCGTCTATGGCCTCTGCTCCTGCCTCCAGCATTCTGCTGTGTTTGAGTTACTGTTCTAACTTCCTTCAGTGATGAACAGTGTTGTGGAAGTGTAAGCCAAATAAACTCTCTCCTTCACAACTTGCATTTTGGTCATGGTGTTTCATCACAGCAATAAGCAAAGTAGCTTAAGCATCTGTGGCTTGACCCTTTTCTATTCCTTCTATCCATAAAATGGTCCTCCCATTCTGCAACTGTAACTTGGTGTTTTCTTTGAACATTTCCAAGACTAGGGGGGTTTTGGGAGAGGAAGAAAGGGGATGTTTTTTCAGACACAGGACACACACATGCACACACACACACGCACACACACACACACACACACACACACTCAAACACATACACACAGGGAACTGTGCCACAGAAGGTCAAGACAGAGACTGCAGTCAGTCAACTGCAATCTTGAAAGCATGAGAATTGCTAGCAGCAACCAACTCTGAGTGAAAAAACATGGCAGATTCTCACGGGAACCTCTGGAAGGAGCCACTGTGGCTAACATCTTGACTTCAGACAGACAGCCAGAAGAAATAGGAGTGAATACATTTGATGTATATAACTCTACGTATGTGCTAATGTAGTTAATCCCAACTACTTATGGGCAGTACAATTCTTACAAATCATATTATCCCCAATTTTGAAGTGTGGATGATGATGATGATGATGATGATGTTCATGATGATGATGATGATGATGATATATAGCTTTCACCAGAGCTACTGTGAGGAACAGATGCAGTCAGGCTGAGAAAAAATACAATATAACAAGTAGTATAAATATTATTTACTGGAGTTATTCTAACAATTTCAGTTCTGTAAGGAAGAGATCATGATAAATAGAAAATACAGAGACGAGGAGGGGGAGTTGAGGATGAGTGAAGCAAAGAAAGGGAAAGGAAGAGAGAAAGTGAGACTTTATTTCTAAGGTGAAATGCTCTCTGTCAATCACTGAATATTTTTATTATTTTAGAAAGCTAGTACTTCATTGAAGACACTTAGAAAGGGAGCCGGCCAAAGTAGTTCTGACTCTCAGGTGTGAAGGATTTAAAAATTAATAGTCAGCAAGTTGACTCTTTCAAGATACCAAACACTCTTGGTCTCGCAACTCTATGAGCTTTAGAGATGGGGGACATACATGAGAAACCTGAGGTTCCAAAGCTTCATCATTGGTACAAGGTCACAGTGTCGACCCAGTTCTGATATCCACACTTTCTACTATACCACTATCCAATACCACTTCACTCACACAACCAGTAAAGCCAGCAAACACACATTCCCTCTGCCAGAGTCTCCTTCAACTGAGACACTGACATAAACCATTCCATAGTCTCCACATGAAGGGCTTACTCCTTCCTCCCCCATTCAATGGCAGGTGTGTCACTGTGGCTCAGAAATATGCATGGCAACGCTGTTATTAACCTGCTGGAATCTGAGCTGCCACCTCCTACTTGGGCAATTTTCCAACCATTTAGTGGCATAATCATCAGAGACAAGGATGTAAACATTTCCCCCTGCAGAGTAGGGAGAAGGCCAGAGGACTCAACCTTGGTGAATTCCCTATGGGAAGCTACTCAGTGGGTGAGTGTAGACACAGCCTTCTCCGGTGGCAAATTTGGAGGAAGGGAAATTATTTTTGGCCCTCATTTCCCTGTCAAATCAATAGGACCTGCATCAATAGCAAACTGAGATTCAGAGATAAGAAAGGATGAAACAAAAAACATGCTACAACATAGAGGAAAAACCCATAATGTTGAATGAAAGAAGCCAATTGCAAAAGACCACATATCACACACATGCATTTATGTGAAATGGGCAGAGAAATAATTCTACAGCAACAGAAAGAAATTGGCAATTGCCTAAAGGTGAGTGTACAGTGTAAACCATGAAGAGTATGAGCAAACCTACCAAGCAGATGAAGACAGTTAAGCACTGGGCTGGGGCAACAACGTAGCGTAGGTTCTTTGTGCAAATGTGATTTAACTGTACCTTTGAAGTTTTTTACGGTGTGTTCATTATTACTCATAACCTTGCTTTAAAAAGAAAATCCAGCCTTTCTTAAATTCCTGAGCTGAGGCTGGAGAGATGGCTCAAACAAGAGTGTCTGCTACACAAGCATGAAGGCCTGAGTCTGATCTAAACACCCCTGTAAAAAGCCAGTAGGTTAAAAGCATACTCCTACTGTCAAAGAGGCAGAAACAGGAGGATCTCAGGGCTTGTTGGCCTGAAGCTTGAGCCAAATTCTTAATCCTCAACTTCAATAAGAGAGACCTTGTCTCAAAAGCTAAGGTGAAGAATTGTAGCGGAAGATGCCCAATACCGGCTTTTGGCCTTCACACATGTACACACATGTGAGCACATACATACGCAAACACCACACACAATTAATTAGTTAATTAAAATAAAATTTCAGAGTTGATTGCTAGCTGAAAATTCTAGAAACAGAACTCAGATATAAAATGTCAAATACATTCTCCAAAATGCACACTGAGATTTCTGTTTGGGGAAAGTTTTTCTAAGAGTACCCACTTTTTTTCCTACTTGGGAAATGTACAGAGAAAGAGCAGCCTTCTGTACTGTCATCTGCTTCCAGACCATTCAATACTGAATTGTTTCCCTTGGTTTTCTGTGGATAGTAAGAGTTTAAGTCCAAGTCTATAGTGACATAAAAATTAAGTTATTTTATTCCTCTGGTTCTTAATTTCTTCACGGATGGAATAAAAAGGCTGGTCTACACTACTAACACCATGGCTGCTTGCAGGTCACATGCTTTATTGTGATTATATTAGTTGAACTCCAGATAGCCTAGTAGAGAATATCCATATACTTTTAGTCTTTCAACCTCAAGAAAAACCCAAAGCAAAACAAAACAATTAACCTCATGAAGGAAGAGTCTCCAAGGACTTGCCTTCTTTCAGTAGGTTGCACAACTAATGAAAAACAGAAGCAAGGTTTTAGTCAAGCTCTATCAACCTTAAACCACACTACTCTCTTCCAATCTCAAGCACAGAAAGTACTGTGCTGTTAAATTCACAGAACAGAGGAAAATAAGAGCAGGTAACTTTCATAGTGACCCAAAATATAAATAATATGATTGATATATATATATAATTATATTTGTGTTTTATATATAATGCATGTTTACATTATATATAAAACACAAATATAATTATATTATATATGATATATATACATCAATATAATTATCCCATGGATAACTAGAAATATAATTCTATGTAATTCAGTAAAGAATCTTTATGTCTCCTCTAAGGTCTAAAACTTGATATGGAAAAAATAGATTTCCTGACAATATTATAATATTATATATAATGTATATAAAACATGTATTATATATACATACACGTGTGTGTGTGAGTGTGTGTGTGTGTGCTGTTGAATGAGAAATGGTGTCTGTAGTCATCTACAAGTTCCTGTTTTTCTTATGTATAATATAAGTTATAGGTAAGCAGGTACTTGCTAGTGGAACAGAAGCTAAACCAGACCAAGAAATAAGCAACTGGATGGGAGGCAATTATGTACTGGGATGGTCTTGAGTTACCAGTCAGATTGTGTTTCCATGACCAGCTAGCACCTCTCCCATGAAAAACACATGTCCAGAACTCATACTTGGCTTTTTCTCTTAGTCCTGGTGTGAGCTATCTGCAGCTGCTGATAACTTCAGTTATAGAGAGAGGGATCCTTGCACACCAGACATGAACTCACTTTAATCCCAACAATTCACCAACAATCAACATACATTTCCATCAGTATATTCTGAAGATGTCACCATTACACTAAATTCAGAATTATATTTAGAGTAAATTCTTAATTCCTGTCTTCTATTTCTGAGACTGGCTCTTCTATTTCTTGGGACCTGTTTCTCAAAAACCATGATGCAGGCTTGAACATGAACTCAGCTTTTCACTTCCTACAACCAAAACCTGTTTCCCAAGATAGCAGTGGAAGTGGCCCCAGCAACAATGTCCTGTGTCACTGGGAGAAGGGGCAAATCAGGAGCAAGACTAAAAACTCTGCCTGCTAAGCCTGGTTTCCTGAACTTTACAAAAATTCCAGAATTGCTTTCCAGAATCTCTTATTTAAATCTTTTGTAAGTTAGCTTACATTGGCTTGTGGTGCATGCAATTAAGAGCTCCAACCAACACATGCAATAAAGCCTCAGAGAAAAGAGGAAGAGGGCCTTGGGGAAATGATGATCCATAAAGCTGCAATTCAGGGTGTGTGGTGAAAAATTAGACGATATCTCCTGTGGTCACTTGGAATAATGCATCCACTGAAGACAAGCTTTATGAGAAACACATGCCTTTTCTTACAAAAAGCCAAGGGAAGAGCTTGAGAAATTCAAGGACTGCAGAATTGGGGAAATGCTTCAGAGATGAACGACTTAAAGAAATAGTCTGACAAGATCAAAATACTCTGTTCTTGGCTCAAGGCACTGACCAAAAATACAATAAAATAAAAAACCCAAAACTCTCTCTGGCTGTAGAAAATATTCTCTTATCTCGTGCAGCTGCGGGGCTAAGATAGTTGAAAAATCAAACATGGTGTTTGATCCTACAGCTTGCAAGAAATATGTCAGTTGAATTCACCAGTTCTCTTTGGGGAAGTTAAAGTGCTGATAGGAAAGGACAGAATAGAAAAATTAGAAAGGGGTAATGGGAGTCACAGAGGACACACACAGCACCTCGACACTTCACATCTGCTGTGACTCCCCTGGAGGGGACAAGACAAGATTTCTTCCCTGTCATTAAACAGACTTTTTGCTTAATAGCAAACCTGTGATGACACAGGTCACAAGATCTATTTTAGCAAAAAGATCCAAAAATTACCACAGGTTCTTCAAATGCAAACACATCACTAAGATTACACAGAGGATAAGAGGAAAACAGGCTGTCATGGAAAAGGCTTAGCTGTGGCAAGGAACTCACAGAACATTACAGAATAGTTTTTGAAAACCTAAGAAATGTGGATAAAAATGGATTTTAAGGGAATCACAGAAAAGGGAGGAAGGTTGTTTCAAATCTGAGGATAGTGGATTAGTATCGGTATAGTAATTGGTGTGCTGGCACAAACAGCTGGGAAGCATTCTAAATTTTTTTGGTCAGTTTATTAACCAAAACCTGCATCCAGCAGTGGCCTTGAGTAGATGGAACTCAATTGAGATGCTATGTATGTCATAATGTACACAATAAAAATGTCAGACTCAGCGGAAGGAAGCGGTGCAGGAGTGAACTCACGGCTCATGTCTCTGCCATGCTCTCCTTTCCTAATGAGTCCAGGAGGACCTTCAACTTTGTTCTGCAGCAATTCATTGAGAAATTATTTTCTGCAGAACATGAGCATCTTGTAAATCACACACAGTTCTTTTTTAACCTGCCAGAGATGGTGTGGGGAGTTGCCACAGTTGTCATTGACTTCCCTATTTCAGAGGAAAGTAAGTATGTCCTAGAGGCAAGAAAAACTGGACGCCAGAACCTAAGAAGTAACCACAGGTGACTTCCCCCATCAAACACACAAAAGGTTTGCCTCCTTCCTGATCTCTCAGAGTCAGGTCAGTTCTATATCCCTGTGCCATAACCTGTCTTCCAGACTCCTAATCATCTTCTCATCCCCAGAGGACATCATCATTGTCTGTAAGTTGATAACTGCATGCTAAGAGATGTTATGTAAGCAGGAACTAACAGTCTTAGAAGTAAGTACCCTAGGAGGACCTGGGCAAAATATGTCTGGCCTATGTCAATACTACACTTTAGAAAGACGAGTATCTTGCACACCCCGTCATTTCAACACATCTGTTTAGAGTCTAGTGGCAAAGTATAAAACACTTGGACATACTTTGCTGATTCATTTCCCAAACTAAATGCATTGAAAACCTAACTCTAGATGAGTCATTTCTAAATTATCTCATATATGAAAATCAACTGGAAAGTCTGGTGGTGGTTGTTGTTGTTTTAAAGATATTTAATTTTATTTTATTTGCCTGTGTGTAAGTCTGTATACCACATGCATGCAAGCCAAAGGAGGCCAGAACTGGTATTCAATACCCTGAAACTGAAGTTATACATGAGATTCAACCCTGGATTCTCTGAAAGAACAACCAGTGCTCTTAACTGCTGAAAAATCTCTCCCTCTTCTGGAAATTATGTTATAAGAAAGATTTCTGGGGCCTGAGTAATAACATTTGTTCTGTGAGTTATAAGGACCTGAGTTTGAATCCTCACTACCCATGGCATGGCTATACTGTCTGGGCCCTCTTTTTAGAATGTAAAGACAGTGAGATCCCAAGATCTCTCTTGTCAGTCACCCTAGCAAAAACTGCACCTTTCTGGTTGAGGCTTTGGTAAGGGAATAATCCTGGAAGACAGTTGACATCCTACTCTAGCATCTGTATGCCAGTGCATGGGTATATTATAGCAGCATGCTCACATGCGTATACTCCATACATATAACACACACACACACACACACACACACACACACACACACATACACACACATTAATTACTTCATTGAGAAAGTAGAATTTTAATTTAAATTGAATCCAAACCTAATCTTGGATGCAGCTCTGGACTCTGTGCATGTATATCTGGATTCGACCTTCCAAGTTCTCAAGTGCTACTATTGCTGCTGGTTCAGAGATTAGAATTAGAAACCGTTACTTACTAACAAAATTCTATCTTGATCAGGCTGCAGCATAAGCCGATCTAACAATGCGCTAGCCTGTCCAGTGATTCTAATAATTGTATCTACAGCAGGCTAGAAGACTTTGTGAACTAGCAGCAAGCCACTGCTGGAAAAATTAAGGCACTGAACTAAGAGTTTAGAGAAAAATCTCTGCTTCCTTCAGCGGTTGATGTCCGGTTACTTATATGCAAAAGCTCTTGGTCCCTGATAGAGATGCTACACTTGATTAAAGGAGGAAACAAGACCACGGACATTAAATAAAGTTATTTACTTAAAAACAAAAAAGGCTAGAGTTGGATTCCAAACAGTTGTATTTCAAGACCATTTTCTCATCAGTAGTATATTCTGCCTAGCAGGGATTTTACATTCCACCCTTGGTTTATGTTCAGGGTATGATGAGAACTGGATTCCATCTACTACTCTATGATAAGCTTGATCACAAAATATTTCTGACTGTGCATCATCTCAGAGGTTGCTATGCTGGAAGCTACGAAGTCTCAGTTTCTGGCTCAGCTCTGCACGGGCTTCCATCATCTCACTTGTAAATAAGATTATGTTTAATGTCACAACTTTATCGTCACTCTATATTTTCATGGATATATTTCTCAGGTCTTTCAGATATACTACATCCCCCAACTACAAAATCTTAGATTTCTCCATTGATGTGTTTGGACTTTCCGGTAGTGATTAAAGAACTCTCGTTGCTCTCTGTAGTTCTGATGAACCTCAACTGTACAGTGAAGAAGGAGCTACTCTCCCCGAAGCTTCAACTGTAACTGTATTAGTTACTATACCCAAAATACCCCAGTGAGTTTCCTATATTGGATATGGGGATAATCCGTACTTCTCCTTCTCCCAGAGACTTCATCTTTTAGAACACTAAAACTCAAGACAGCCAAAAATGACCTTTCCCCCTAAATGAGCTAAACATACCACAACACTGACACATTCTCTTCTATGGGCCGTAAACAGTTGTTAGGTATTTACAAGAGCTCAGATGTCTCAACTCAGTGAAACTCAAGATAAATTCAGATGGTGACATTTTCGTCTGTGATTCTTTTATTTCTGTACCCATTTAAGTGATTTCCAGAGCCTGCTAAATGTCATCTAAGTTACCTAAAGCTTGAGAAACTATTTTGCAGAGATTTTTTTTAATGCAATTATACCTCTATTTGACAATACCATCTGCTCCCAGCCTCTCTCACTCTGTCAGCTTCTGGTTTAGTTAACTCCTTTATGACTGCAATTGTCTGACTGCTGATATCTTTTTACAATACAAACAGGTAAGGTTATTAAATTAAGAAAAACAAGTATAAGTATTCCCCCAATAAATATAAAAATTAACCAAGGAATTCAATTATAACAAGTCCAATATTTCTGGTTCTAGTATAAGAAACTAAATGTAGGTAGGCATTTTAAAAGCTAATCTATCATAATCACTTATGCATTATCTTAGAAAGTTGATACTGATGTTAGAAGCCCTAAATGAAGTACTCTTTATTTCTGAGCAAGTTAAATAAAAAGAAAAACTCTCTCCTATGTGTCTAAGTGGTTGTACCACCAGAGCATCCAAAGAGAATAACTTACAACTTCACCACCATAAGAAAACACTTATTGGTGCCCAAACACTTCTTTAGACCAAAGAATTTCTGGATCTTCATCCAATAAGGACTTTAACTCAGAACATCATATATCATAAGCCTATAATGAAACAAATATCCATAACACAACTAATGTAACTAATTAATAAGTTTATGTTTTTTAAAACTTTTTCAATCTTTCTGTGTCTCTGTGTCTGTCTCTGTCTCTCTATCTGTGTGTGTGTGTGTGTGTCTCTGTGTGTGTGTGTGTGTGTGAGAGAGAGAGAGAGAGAGAGAGAGAGAGAGAGAGAGAGAGGTGTGCTATGATACTCTGCATGTGGAGATCAGAGGACAACTTTGTGAAATTAGTTCTTTAAATAAGTTCATGGATTCTAGGGATTGCACTCAAGTTGGCAGACATGCATGACAAACAACTTTACCTGCAGAGTCATATCTCTAGCCCAGCTTACATTGGAATAGGTAAATAGGGGTAAAAAACAGTATGACTCTTCATGGACAGTTTCAGGGAATTGAAATTATCTTTTGAAGAGAAATGGGAATAATCCACTGAGAGGTGAACACTGTAATGTGTCTTGTGGTCAACATCAGTCAGAATTCCAGAAGGAAAAAAAGGTGATTATTGGGACAAGACCCCACTGATACATCTACAACACAAATCCTACACCGAAGGCTCAGAACCATTCCAGAGGCAGGATATTGTAAGAACCAGAGGACCAAGACAGTTGTTATGAGATTTTTGTTTCCTACAAATGACAGTGATAGTTGATACCACAACAATTTGGCTGTCTAAAAATGATCTGAAGAAGTACACTGCCAATTGACATGCTTACATAGGTAAATGTTAGGGGGTAGTCCCAATCCTAGACAGAAGGCTACAGAAATGCTGAGAGCTGGAGAAATAACCCCTCCCAGGAACGAGCTCCTTATTCATTAGCTACTACTAAATGGTCAGCCATGAAATTACTTAATACAAATAACACTAAGTGGAATAAAGAGGTTGTAATTATAATTTAGCAACATGTATTTGTGTGTGTAACAATAATAACCAAAAGATAGTATTGTATTGAAAATATAAAGTAAAGGCACGGAAAGGGATAAAGAAATAATAGTGATAAAGACTATCTTTAACATTTATTGATGCTAAAATTTCTTGAAATTATTTCAATAAAGCATGTAGGTAGTATTTCTGAAAAATTGCACTAATCCTTCCCAGGAAGTGATATGATCTCAAGACCTGGTCCGTCCCTACAGGTTAAGTAGCTACTTCTAATAGCCAGCATATGGTAGGCCTTCCGAAGCAAGCTTGAAATTTGCCCCAAAATACATTTATGCTAAAATTGAAGCTTCATAGGGAGAGATGCTAAAGGACAAATCAATAATTCTGATAGAGTACTAAATTTACTTATTTTTTAACTCAGACACTTTGCAATTCTCCTGCTTTGTCTTTTCAAGTGTAGAGACCACAGCCACATTTAGATTAGGTTCCATGAGCTAGACATTCCATAAATTTTAAATAAAAAGTGTCTCAGAAAAACTTAGATACTGATCATAGCTAACTAGATTCCTTAAGGATGTGAAATGTAATTTAGAAAAGAAATAGAAAGTCAAGGAATTGTTATACATTATAATCCCTTTAAAAACAATATAATATGCTGAACTTCAATAATGTTTATTTCACTATTAAAGCAAATGATACATTCTTTGTCCTTTTAAACATTATGTATGTGTGTGCCCAGAAGACATATTGATGTATTCTCAGACTCTGAACACAGTGTTGGTAATGTTCACTTGTTATTGGTTTTTTTTCTCAAGAATGCTGACCCTATATCAGACTTGTGAAATATGAATTTCCTTTAACCCAGATACATCATTTTCTTTAACAGTGTCCAGATGGAGTCACACAATGTCAACACTATCTTCCTAGTATCCTTTGGGGCACTTAATCTTTAGTAAGATTTTCAGAACAAATATTCTTGACTTAGTATTCATCGTTTTCAACCTAATCATTATTGGAACTAACTTGAATGCGAGAATCCAAGAACGTAGTCATTTAGGAAATGTAAGTGTTATAAAGACCAGGTTATACCTGCGACTACTCACTGTTTTCATGTGTACAGTCATGCTTTACAATGTGTTCACATTGTGTGGAGTTATGATGACTCCACATCTTACCATAGGAGAATCATCTTACCGTAGTTCCACAGTTTTCTTAGAAACTAACACTATAAAAGATGGTCACCTTACCATAATTCCACAATATTCTTGGAAACTAGCATTATGAAAGGTGCTATTTTAAGGATTTTTCTATTCTAGTGTTCCAAATACCCTACTAGCAGGTAGGTTTAAGTTATCAACACTTAAACTGGTAGCTCAAAAATTTCCTGAATGACTGACTTTGCTACACTGATATGAGACATATCTTGCACCCCAGCAGTCCTGAACCTTCTTCTTTGGTTTGATTTAAAACCAAACCATGTAATTTAGAAGTTACCATTAAATATCAAAGACACATTTTAAAATCTATCCACAACTCTTGGGAAGACCCGAGTATCTCACTTGATATTCATTCATCCATCAAATATTTATTGAGTCTTTTGATCCCAATACAATTAGCATTTGTAACCAACACAGACTCTCTATAAATTATAAGTCAGTCTTTTATTCATTCATAAATCTTGTTCCTGCCACTGTCAAATCTATATATAACAAATATTTAAGCAGTTCAGCTGCAATTTTTATCACCTTTGATGCAAAAAGATACATAAATATATCTGTAAGTATATAATAACTACAGAAATTAGCAAGAACTTTAAGAGTGTATGTGTCTAAACTGTGAGTGTTGTATGCCCCAGGCTACATGTTTTTCTATCATGTGATTTTTTTCCCTCCATAGCATGTTATCAGGATATCATATGTAGTGGGTTTGGTTTTTTTTTGCCTCTAAATTATAACCAGGGTCGTGAGCTGCTTGGACCAACAGAGTACAGTCACAATAGCTTTGCACTGTAGCATCTGACTAGAATTTTTCCATCCCTTCCTTTTCCTTCATATCTAGGACCATGTCTATGTGAACACTTCATATTTTTTTAAGGTTACATTGATAAGTGGTCAAAGTATATAGAAATCTCTTTTATCAAGACTTTGGGTGTTCAGTCATTTACTAATATTGAAATGAGTTGACTTTCAAGGAAAAAGCTAACACATGGAGGGATTCATGGCTCTAGCTACATATGTAGCAGAGGATGCCCTTATCTGACATCAATAGAAGGGAAGGCCCTAGGTCCTGTGGAGCCTTGATGCCCCAGTGTAGGGGGATGCTAGAGCAGTGAGGCACGGGTGGGTGAGTAGGTGGAGTACCCTCATAGAGACAAAGCGGAGGGAAGATGGGATGGGGGGTTCACAGAAGGGAAACTGAAAAGGGGGCTATCATTTGAAATGTAAATAAATAAAATGATTATTTTCTTAAAAAGCTAACATAGTGATGCTGGTCCTTTTCAGTCTTAAAGATAGTCATCTGTGTCATGTTTTCCTTTGTATGCCTGATATTTGTCATTATGTTTTACAGTCATTAAATACTTGAGAACGATTTGGTGAATGAACAAATGATTGCATCAACTAAGAGATTGTATTTCAGTTGGCCAGACCTGCACATGGCAGATGAGAGGCAAAGGTTGCAATTCTCATAGTCATGGACCAGGAGTGTTCCTCAGTATTGCAATCTACATCTGACCTGCAGTACAGATCATTATTGTTACTACAGTTTTTATAATGTATAGCCTGTGAGGCCAGCCATGTTAATGACCCTTATGGGAGTTATATGCCCATCTAGAAACTGAAACATTACTGCTTTAAGATGTTCAGTTTATTGTCCACACCATGCAACTAGTCGGGATGAGGTAGGGCTCAATCGTAGCATCTTATATCCAAGTGTGGTGCTATCTCCTCACTTAACTGCAAGTTGTATAAATAGTATTAATCATTACTATATGTTTCTGCCCATAATATTACTAAAGATGATGATGCAAGACCCTTAAGCTCTGCCTGTGCACAGGAACTCACAGATAAAGATAAATACTCCAAATAGAAAAAGAACTGATTTATCAGGATCAGCCAATATAATTCTGAATAATATGCTTTCACTGGTAAGCTAGCTATAATGAAGCAAACTTCAAGTTTCCATTAATGACAATCAATAGGTGTCTATCTCTTTTTTCCTTTTGCTAACTCAAATAAAATTTACTTCTAAAACTTAATGATTTTCTCGTTTTACAAATATATGATTCATATTCCTTGAAAGAAACAATTGGTTTCACAGAGCATTGGATTATTCTATATTACTTTGCTCTCTAGAACGATATATAGTGCCTGGTTGGTACTCAGTAAATATTTATTTAATCATGTCTAAGCCAGTCTTGAAACAAAGTATATTTTAATTACAATTTCAGGAACCAGGATTCATTGAATCTTAAATTCAAAAATTTTACCTTTGATAGTTCATCTTTGAGAGAATAACTTGCCACAAGGAATAAAGTCACGCTTTGCACATTACTAGTTAATAACACAACCAAGAGATTCATGGAAGGACCACTGGGACACTTTAGTGGAAGGTGAACAACCTCTCCTGCAGATAGAAATGAGAGGACTAGAAGACACTGAGTCAAGGACATAGTTATGACCAGGAGTGCTTGAGGAGAAACAAAAAGGAGCTTAGAGAAACTTGTTCCTGTCATGAAAGCAATACAGTAGCAAAGGAAATGACAAGCTAATGGGAACTCTAGTGAGAGGCAGCTGATACACACTTCTTCCAACATGGTAGCCTGAATGATCACTGACATTCTTGTCAGAGTGGTCTAGAGTTTCCAGACAGCACTGGTTCTCTGGTTTCTCCTGCTTTGGGCATCCTCAGCATCATCAAACCAATGGGAAAGAAAAATGATGAGAAAGGAATCCCCAAAGAACAGAATGGGTCTCCACATGAATTCCAAACAGAAATACAAGGCAGCATTGGTACCACAGGGAAGCAAGTATCCACACATCACTAGTAAGAATGGTTTTACTATTAAACTCCAGAAGGGTTGGATGCAGAGAAATACTAGGCACCCTCATGGCCACTTGAAGCACTTGGGCAAAAGAGGATTGATAACAGAAATGAGGAGAAGCTAAGTTTAGTATCAGATAAGCCTTTGACTTCATGTGGCCTTCAAATCTTCAAATTACAATATCATATTGTTAGCTCATACAACAAAGTACACGCAAAAGTGATCAAAGCAATGTCATATCACTCATGAACTGTAAATGATGTTTCAAATATAGAAGCACGTCAGATCAAAGGCTGAAGATATTAACATCCCACATGTGAATGAAATACTGTTCTGCTATGTAGCACTTACAATCCTAGGATATCAGACAACCCCACAGACTCTCAAGGAAGCAATACACGGGCATTGGGATCACTTCCCATTATAAACCCAAAAAAGTGACATAAAAAAACTACTTGTACTAGAACAATGTGAATACAGGGGTGGGGGATCATTGTGTTTTAGATGAGTAGAAGGGAACAAGCTGAGAATTGAGGAAGCCATAAGCAAGCCTCCTGCTTGTTTAGGGAAAGACTGATGGAAGAGGAAGTCCTTACATGAAGGCATTTTCAATGAAAATGAGGTGAGGAGACCAGATTGTACTAAATGTGATAGTTCAGTTGCTTGGTTTTTGGTTGTTCCTCTGGGTCATATCAAGAACTGTTCAAGTTTCTGAGTATGGGAGTCCCTGACCTGACAGTTTAAAGAGTTAGGCCAAATTCATATGGAGATTAGAGGCTAGAGAACAGGCAAAGGTAGAAAAAAGTAAGAAGTGTTAAGAGTCTCAAAAACTGTAGGTAATAGAAATGTAGGCTCAATCACATCAAAAAGTGAGGGATATATATGGACTGAGATATTATTTAACCAAAAAAAAAAAAGAGAGTTAAATGCTACCATTAATAACAACACAGATAGCAAGATTCACATGTAAAATCAGCTAGTAGATTTTAGACATGGGGGTTTTAGAAAAAAAAGCTTACCAGAGACTGAGAAGGTTGCACAGGAAGCAGAACGGAGAGAGGCGGTGGATTGTGGGGACAGAGTTGCAGTTGGCTAGGAGAAATAACATTTAAAGCTCTATAGCTCATCAGGACAACAGGGATGAAGCACAATTATATACCCCAAAGGAGTCAGTATCTTTGGTTTTGAATGTTCTCAACACAAATGATAGGAGATGGGCATATGAAATAATGTGATCGTATCAATACCCATTGCAAGTGCATAATGAAAGGTCTCACATTGCTCATAAACATTTAAAAGCACTTGGTCCCAATTAAAATTTTTTTAAATTATAATTAGAACATATGATACATGTATCGATCAATGGCTTGCTGAAGTTCAGTATGGTTTTGTCTGAAGCTACATGACATCTTTACTCACTGTCCTTCAATACAACATCATCAGTTTAAGATTGGGTTGTTCATGATGCTTGAAATTTTACATAACTCTCTTTTCAGTTTAGCCAACTTTTTAGGGGCTAGCTTGGAGCCTTTTTTTTTAAATCTAAAATAAAGATAAAGACCTTGGTTTTTGTTTTAGTATAGAGATAGAGATTATTTTAACCTGCTTATTTATGCTTTTGAATTCTCACCTGTTTAGGATGAAAAATCTCCTGCTACTACACATTACACTAGCAGGCGCATAATTACATATGAAGTTTAATACATCTGCCTGGCATTGTGACAGCCTGTTTTCACCTCTATGCATCTGTAATACCCATAGGATCCCTGGGAGGTAAATTGGCTCATGGAGAGACTGAGGCAATGAGACATGAGAGGCTGGCTAGCGGTCACTGAGATCTCAGCAGGAAACAGGTTTAGCTTCATGCTCAGCACTATCCTTCCTTAGTCATTCAGCAGCAGCTCTTTTCCTGAAATGCTCTACCAAAATATTCATGAAGAGCGCCAGATGGATTCATCATAATTGACATTTTTGGATTTAAAAGTATCTGAAAGACAGTTTGCACGTTCCATAAAATGAAGGGGGCGTTGGACTTGACAATTGCGAAATGCTAGGCTGGTGGCAGTTTGCTTTCTGTGCAATCAGAAATTGTTTTTATTGCTGCAAGTGAGACTTACAATCTGCACTTCTGAATACCATGTCAAAAAATTATGCAGGTCCCAATACAATTGGAGCTCATGTTGGTAAACTAGAAGGTAGCATTTTGTACTGGTGTTTAATTGCCTCTTCTTCTCGTCCTTCTGTTCCAGGCTCTGGAGAGGAATAAACTATCCAAACTAGGAACTAACTAAAATTTGTGATCAACAGTTGACTAGCATGTGTGCCCTTTGGTTCAATTCTTATCAAGTAATAAAGGGGGTGAGGCATGGAGAAAGATCCTCCGCCTCCTGCTTTGTGTTGTCTTCATATTTTCCACTTGTTCAGGACTTCTGAGTTGTTAAGGTTTCAGAAGGGCCAGCCCCACATCACAGTCACAAAACACCTTCTAAATGAGATATTTGACTACTGTTTGTAGAAGTTTAGGAGGTGTGGCCTTGCTGGAAAATATATGTCACTGGAAGGGGCATTGAGGCTTTATAGCTTTCCCCACTTCAGTTACATGTTTGAAGTAACATGTGTGATATGGCAGCCTGTTTCTGCTGCCATGCCTACCACCTGCTTCCACGTTTCCCTGCCATGACGGACTCTTCATCCCTTTGGAGCCATAAGCCAAAATAAAATGTCGTATATAAGTTGGCTTGATCGTGGTATTCTATTATAGCAAGACAGAACCAACTGATACAGCCTACACTGATGTGGAGATACTCTTAGCTAAACAGAAAAGGGGCAGAATAAAGCCATGTAATAACTAAGGCAGAAGTTAGAATTGTAATGCAGTGAATCCTGGAACATACAGAGCCACCAGAAGCTGGAAGAGATATGGAAAGATTCCGCCCAAAATTCTTCAAAGGGTCTATGACCACACCAATACCCAGAATTGGAGTCTTCTATCTTCCTTACACAGCTTTAAGATACTAAGCCTGTGGCGATTTTTTAAGGCAGCTTTGGAAAATTAACACAGTGGAGCGTGAGATGCCTTATAATCTGATTACACAGGTCTGGGGAGAAACTCAGATACCTCTATGTTCAGAAACTCATAGTGACACAATCCCCAGGATCCAATTGCCTCAACAAAACTACAGACTACCGTATCCTTACCGTGGAGCTTTGGGCAGATAATGCCTATATTCTTCATTGGTAAAATGGGGCTAATTCTCTTTTGAAGAGCTCTTGTGAAGATTAAATGAGATAACATGCATTAAAGTTTTAAGACACTGACTGTATCATACTAAAGGCTTAATCGCCATCAGAGAATTTTTATGCATAGTGACCTGCTGACTGTAAGATTATTTGATTTGAAATGAAACCTTCAGTTTATCATGTACATATTCCTTTATCTTAAAGTCAAATCCTTTGCTTTGTTACCCTGACAACATTCTATTCAATAACTAGGACAGGGAACTTCCCAGAGTAGAGTCATCAACCTCCAGATTTTCTGAGTAAAGCCTCTTGCCCCTCACCAAGAGAGATGGACTCTGATGTTCTATTAATGACTAAGTTTGCTAAGCACTCAGTAGCACAAATTTAAAGAGAACATAGACTCCTGATTCTATAAAAAAAAAAAACATAGAAAGTAGACATAAAAGTGTCTACAAGAACATACACCAACACCAAGATTCCTTTGAATTCCCCAGTGAGGAAATTGTTATAACCCTCTTTCCAGACAGAGACCTACCCAGGATATGGCCTTAAAAGACACATCTAGTACAGATGAACACTGACTACCTGTCATTAGATCAGATTTCCTATTTACCACCGCGGCACACTTCTTAGGACATCACAGTTAGCTGGGCATGAAGTGTGCAAATGTTTCTTAAGTTGGAATGATGAGGACCTTGGGCAGCAAAGAGAAAAGTTGGTCATGACATGGTATGGACCCTAATGAAGTCTAGCTAGCATCTTCCACTGTGCTCAGACAGAGCACCTCGAGGCCTGACTGCCCTGGAGTAATGGAGAACAGCTGCCTCAGAGATCTGCAGCTGGATGGTAAAATTGCTGGCTCACAGGTCTTTAATACACTCCTCTGTTCCTAGGTGCCACACTTGGGATTACACATAGTTGTTCAGGTTCCTACTGTCACACCACAAAGTAGCACTTGTGGTATGCAGTGGGAGCAATTCTTAGGGAATGGCTTCTGACAGCAGCCAAAGCTCTGACTTGCAGAGACCCATTCTTGTCACATCATATTAAGTATAACTTATATACACTGTCCTTTAAATTGCTTGAAAGGCCAGATGGGTGTCTGTTGCTGGCAAAACGCTTCATTTCCAGGGCTCAGTCAACTGGGCAACAGCTTTGGCTTAGCAGCATGAGCAAGCTTTAAGATTAAACATGTGCAGACTACACTCACCCTTCTTCTAATATGAAGGAGATGTACACGCTTTCCTAAAAACTGTAATGTGTTTCCAACTACAAAGTTTCTCTAAGTTCACAAAAGGAAATGCTGGTTAAAAAACACATGATTTTTCAGTGGATCTAATGTCATGATAGTCTGGACACACATCTGATCACATTCTAGAAATTAAGAAGATGGAAACCGTAAGAAAATCACATCTTTTTGAACTGGAATGGAGCAGGGGTTTCTGAAGATGATTGTATGGGGGAGTCATAGTTGGGCAGTGTGAGGAAAGAGCTGTTGATAGAAGAACAAAGATATAAGCACGGACATCCTTGTATGGAAGATAATAGGTGATTCTTCCTTCATCAACAGGCTTCACGGCTTCCCTAGCTTAGATCACCATTTCCGGTTCTAAAGCTTATCACTTATTTGACTTAACCTCAGATTCCTACATTCTTAAGAGTTCAAGGTTAGGTATGAAACTATACCTGCCTATTGAGGTTTCTGGAGCCCACTTTACAGGCCAATTCTCTGTCACTTCAACACAGTCCATTACTGAGACTGAGAAAATGAAAGCTGTGGAACCATATTTCTCTCTCTCTCTCTCTCTCTCTCTCTCTCTCTCTCTCTCTCTCTCTCTCTCTCTCTTCCTCCCTCCCTCCCTCCCTCCTTCCCTCCCTCCCTCTGTCCTTCCTTCCCTCCTTCCCCATCCATCCCTCTCTCCTGATGGGATTGTTACCCACTCAGAACATCTCTGGACCAAACTCCTCAGCTTGCTAACTGATATGAGAATCCAGCTCCACATGCTTGCTTCCTACTTGCTATAGTTGAAGCTGATGACACAATTTTCTTGCTGTCACCAAGATTTCCTAGTGAATATACTTCCAGCCATGGCAATCTTAACCTTTCAGTTAAATGCACTGAACTGAGCCTCAGAAAAGGAAGCTGGCCTCAGGATTCTTGCTGTGGTTTCATTATCAACGCTAATACAGTGAGCTACAGGCAGTCATCTATTTGTTTATCAAATCAGAGCCGATGTTCTCCTGAAGGTGACACTAACTTAAGAACTTGGGTGTGATATGTGGCATAATTAAAATATATGTCCTACAACTTATGCCTGTCCCCAAATCACAGCACCTTCAAAGTGTTAATTCAGTGATTCTTGTTTGATTTTCTACTAGACTACGTATGGACTTCCCCAGTGATGCTACTCTCTACAAAACCAAGTAGAAGAGGAGGAGGCTCATGTATAAGATGCCTAGTACATCTTAGCACTGAGAAGTGATGGGTGATGAATAAATATACTAACCAATAAGGCAGCACCATAGCCTGATAAGATTAGGTTGAACATATCTATGGGACCATGAAAAGGATAGCTTTGTTTCTGGTAGAGCACTGGCTAGAGATAGCCAGAGACCCCACAAGGGATGGAATACATTTCACCTTGCTCCCAGACTCTAGATCTGAGACCTCCATTGATCAGCACCTTTCAGCCACATAGGGCAACACCCCTACCAGCCCCTCCACAGGTAGAGGGCTTGACTACAGGCCTTAGGGCCTCAAGAGATCTCCATACTAATGAGATACCTGAAGGCCAGAGGTCATAGCCAACTAAGTATTCCTTCCCAGACCCTCCTCCCTCCTCCCTCCCTATTTAACTCAGGTCTGCCGTGAGTTTGGAGGGTGGGGGTGGGGGTGGAGTGGGAGGGGGAGGCAGTCAGATTGATCTACTTTCTGCCATGACAATAAATCTTTAAAACCATGGACTTCCTCGTGTCTTTGGGGGCCCTGCCATGGGGAACCATGGAGAAGGCCTTTGACTACTGAGCTGCTGTTTAATCTCCTGCCAGAAGACTTCACAGAGCCCTGCCAACTCAAGCAAGTTAGCTGACCCGGTGATCCAGCCAAGCAAGTGCTGTACCAAGAGTCTCAACCCAAGGGGAGCTGTTGGGGCTTTCCTGCTCCCTCGTTCTTCTCTGCTGCAGGCTGGTCCAGCCCATATGTCTCCAGTCTCTATTCTTCCATGGCTCTCAGCAGCATCTGGGGGCCCAAAGACAGAGACCACTGGCCTCCCGGTCAGCCATCGACCTGGAGACCCTCTCTCAGAAGCCTTACCCCCAAGGAACCTCAGACTGAGGTGTCTCCACACCTGGGCGGAGCCCTGCAGCATCCACCTGATGCCATGTAGAGTGAACTCAGTCAAATTTCCACGCTTCTGCTCCCTGGAGCCACGGGATCCACAAACTCTGCCCAACAGGACTCACCCCCACCCATGCTAGAGCTAATAGTCCCACACATATCTGTAGGCTCACAATAGATTCCTGAACCTATGATCCATTTCATGTTGCCCATTACATAGTATTTCTATGGCAAAGCTAAAGTTATAAATGGGTCAGAGTAAGAAATTGATAACTGATAATAACATAGGACAGTCAGGATGTAGTATAAGTTGTAAATATCTTATGAATATTTATTTGTAGAATTTTTCATTTAATAATTTTTAAGATTCTAATACAATTACATTTCTCCCTTCCCCTTCCTCTCCTCTCATAAACTCCTCTTTCTTCTCTTTCATATTCATATGGCCTCTCTTTATTAATTGTTATTTCATGCATGTATATGTATACATGTGTATTTGTAAATATAACCTGGTCAGTCTATATAGTGTCACTCATATGTATGTTTACAGGACTGACCATTTTGGATAACCAGTTGCTATGCTCTTACCTGGGGAAGAATATTCTCCTGCTCTTGAAATTCCTTAGCTGCTGGTACTTTTATGGAGGCATAGGGGCCTCACAGGCTTTCCTCATCTACTTTGGCATGTTTCTTGGTGATGTCCTTGTTCAGATCATGTTTAGGCAGGTATGTTGGTGAGAATCTATGGTTGTTGCTTCTGACAACAAAATTTTGATTCTCTACAATCTTTATGCTTCCTATCCCAACATGTTCCTTGAGCCTTAAATGTAGCAATGTTTTTGGCATGATAACCCTAAGAATTCAGTAGGCATCCATTCCTTGGTGGTACCAATGGCTCTTTAATTGGACCTAAGACCTGCTCAACAAGAGGGCTATCTACCATGCCTGGTAGTGAAAACCTAACTAACTACTTAGTGCTACTGGAAGAAATTCTATAACCACAAATTTACTAACACAGCATAACCCTTAATAACAATGTAAACCTTTGTTCTCACACTTGTGGATAAGTTTAGTCTTTCCGTCTTATCAAAGAAACATCTCTTTGCACCAGACAGAGACAATATAGTAGAGTCAAACAAAATGCAGGGCTGAAGCCTAGGCTTGAGGGATTCATTTATAAAACATTTAATAATTTGAAGAGTGGTTGACTACTGCAGAGAGTAAAATCACAGATAACAGCACTTGGGCTTCTGTGCTTTGCTTTGTGGTTTTCTTTCACTCATGAGATTGTTTGAGCTTGAAGAGCAACCCTCAGGCAACATGGCATTACACTTGGAAATTCTTCAAGTTTAGGAAGGAAAATGTTGAAGTGGCCTCAGCTTACTGGAGGCAGACAGCCTGCCAGAGGCACAGCTTCTCCTATGCTGCCCCAACCTGAGAAGTTCCCAAAAAGTAGCCACTCTGCCAGGGTTCTGAGGAACCCAGATGCCCTCTCAGCTGCAGTTCATCCGAACTCCCTGGACAGCCATGATACTTCTTCCTGTGAAGCAAGGATCACTCCTATGCCCCTTCTCAAACACTAGGGAAACAAATTCAGCTCATGTTGACTTCAGTGCTTCTTGCTCATCCCATTCCAAGGGTTACTAGCAATAGCCTCCCAGTACTCTTTATTACTTCAGGCATCTTTTGATGACTTGAGCCAGAATATTCTCTGACTAGAGAAATAATGAATCTCTCTATGAAACCTGAACATTCTGACATACAATTGCAGTCTCAGCATCCAGATACATTCAGGCAGTCAAGCACTGGGCACTGTTACTTCAGTAGCACAGCTAGCTACTGGCTTTAATTATCTGTCAAGATAAGAAAAGGTCAGTATTGTGAGAACTCGCTTGTTGGGGAGAAACAACTCTTGAGAATGGATGGGAGACTGATTTCATATTGACCCTACCCACCATAGCACTGCTGTCCCATGGGTGGGAAACATAACATTTCTTTCTTTCTGTTTCATTGCTCAGCTCCTAATTTCAGTTCCAAGTTTAACTTCACCTACCATCTAAACACTTATCTGAGGAAACACCTATCAAGTTACAGCAAGAACACCCCATGAATTCTTCTATTCAGAAGGTGCTTCTTAACTCATGGGTGACCCTCATTCTCTCCCACCAAGATCCAGTATAACTAGTGCTTTGTATATATGTCCCTTATAAATAGAGCATTCATATACTCATTTTGTCTTCACAACACATAGAAGAAAAGTGACCTCCCTTTGAAGATGAGGAAACAAGTTCAGAAATGCAAAGTTTCCTCAAATTAATACAGCAGTGTTGGAGTGAAGATAGAACTCCAGGTTTCTTCACTGGAGCTCGACCATTGTGAGTGATATTTACAGAGGTAGGAGTCTTTCTAAGAAGACTAAGTCTTCTTAAGTTGCATAAGTCTTCTCCAGAGTTCTCAAGGGATTTGTGGACTGATCAAGACATTCCCCTTTGCTGTCCCTTCATTCTGGGGCTTTAGACCATGAAGTACCTGCTGCTCCATCACTTGGTGTCCTGGTGAGGAAAGGATGAATTGGGTCAGCCATTCATTCTTCAGTCTTCCCCTGCTATCACTATTTAGATTAGAGTGGCTATATTATCTCCATTAAGGTTTCAAAAAACCTAGAGAAATATGGTTGTTTATGTATTTCAGAGGAATACATATAAACTCCATCTAAAAACAAAAACAAGAAGATGGAAGGAAGGAAAAAACACTACTTAGAGGGAGACCAGTGTCATGGCAAAACCTTATAAACACTGCACTTCTGATTCTAAACAGCCATGACAGGAATAGGATCCCAGCATGCCTTCTTGTTCTTTTTACCTCATCCCCAGGGTCACATGCATGCATCCACAAAAAACATTATTTTCTATTTAACCACAGGTTTCACTACTTATATTCCTCCATACATATATGAATGTTTAGAGAGTTTTAGTAGTGGCATCAAAGAAACACATAGGTTAAATGGCATGCAGCTACATTCTGCATATTCAGTAACATTACAGGAATGGGGTCTCTGTGCTGTAAATAATGTCATTTATAACAGCATATTTTCTCCCATTAATGCCTTCAAGATGTTAATACCAAGGTTTCTCTGTATCCCCTTGCGTCAGACGTTGTCAGAAAGACACTTCAGGCAGACTAACGGGTCTTTGGTTAGTTATGTGTTCAGGGACTGAATGTGAACACCTGTGGACAACATATTAAGCATCTCTAAGATGACTGGCTTCGGTTTGAAAGACCCCTTCCAGCTCTAACGGTCAATGATCCCATTGTGCCGTGGCCCTTTACTCCCACGTGTCTGCAGAGTGCAGCACAACATATGGCTTCTTTCGGTGTAAGTCCATGCACAGGCAGTGTTGCTCTGGGTGCCCAAGAGAAAATCGCCTCTGGGAAGTGCAGCACCTGCCTCCCCTGCCTGCCCCGCCTCCTCTTCTCCATCCTCCCTACTCACACCTGTCTCCCGGCCTTAGCTTCCTGGGTCACAGTAGGAAACTCCCACCCACCAGCTGGGCTGGTTTTATTTTTGAGAAAAGAGAACAGCTGGGTGATTTTAAAGATGGAACTTAAGACCCACTTAACTAGTCAACTCCGGTTGTCAGGCCCCTGAAGCTGCATTTAAGGACAGGAGTTGTGGATGTGACATGAAAGCAAAGAGCCTCGGATGCTTTGTCCGCCCCCAGCAGGAGAGACTGCATACTTCATGAGGTTTTTCCAAAAGACTTCTGCTGGGTCTCATTCTTCTCTTTCATAAAATGTATTCACTGGTGTCTGTGCTTTTGGCTTAGAGAAGAAAGAGGGTCAGCAAGTTAACAAATTAAACATGTTCCACCTGGCCAGGCCATCAAAAGCTGAGTTTACTTGGTCTCAGCCTAAGCGCTCCTCAGATCCTGATACCTATCTAAATGATGGAAAGCTTTGTTCGAATTCATAAAATATTTTACAGCAGAGTAAAGCAGATCTAATAGATCCATTTCTCATTAAAAAGGTCAATGCTGGAAACATCTGACGCTGTAGAACTGTCTGATTCAATTTAGTAGGTCAAGCCTGACTAATCCTGTCTTCTGATTGGGGTGAATTCATTTCCCCTGGAAAGGGGTTTTGGGGGGGATTTCCCACAGGCTTCCAGATTATGTACTTATGAACCTGTATGTTCATAAGACCTTACTAAAATGTGGATTAAACCCAACTCATCCAGTAAACAAAAATGATCCCGTATCCAAATTAACATTTAGAAGCCATAAGCCAAGAAATAGAAATCCTCTTAGAAATTGGATGGTGTCCTCAAGTGAAAGAACAAAGTTGGAAAGAACAAATGAAGGAAATCTGTTCAAAGCTCATATATTCTGAGGCCACAGATGCTAAGGGAAAAGGAGACAGTCCAGGTTTTTTTTCCCCCAACTTTCCCTGGAATCAATAGATTAAGAAAAACATATTGTACTTCAGCAAGACTAGACCCTGAGTTAGAACTGGGTCTAGTTTTAGTTCTATCTGCTGCTTGCTGTGTGAGGCAGGTCTGGGGTATATTCCTTCACCTCTCTGGGCATTAATGACATCTACTGGGTAAAGGTTTGAGACTTGCCTTTTGTATTATATCCAGCAATGTTGGCCTTGGGCTCTAATCTGTCAGTTATGCAGAGCATTGGGAATGTGAGCACAGAGCATTTGGGTCTCTATACACTGATGCTCACTATCTCCTGGTTAACACAAATCTTCCTTGAGGATACTTGATGGTCCCACTTTTTAAGTGTGCATTCTCTCCTTAGGCCATTGTATGTGTAATTCTCAGTGTTTTATGGGTAAACTATTACCCATAAATAATTAATACAGGATATCCTGCACATACCAAAAATATTTATGTTCCTCTTTCTAAGCCTTGAGCCTTGATTAAATGAAAATGTGTGTGTGTGTGTGTGTGTGTGTGTGTGTGTGTGTGCTGTCCCATGGTTGTCGACACTTTCTCCTTTGCCATAGAGGTTCAGGAAAGGATACAAAGAGGCAAAGGCCTAAACCCACAGTCTATCACCATGGAACACGGGTACAAAGAAATCATTTATTTGGTGAAGCCACTGAGGTTTACATAGGAGGATCTCTAACTCTAAGATCATCATTTGGAAGAGCCAGTACCAGATAAAGAGTAAATTGTAGGCAAGTACACTCGCAGTTTTCTGTAACAGCAAGGTTGGGTTGTTATGGATTTATGGATGAAGTTTGTCCAGTGTTAGTCAGATATCAATGTTCACGGAGCTGATGAATGTTTTAAAATGAAGTGTCTGAGATACCGGATAGAGGTGAGAAAGCAACACAACAGAGAAACAAAGAGTAAACTCATATTAGCTGAACCAGAAAAGGAAGTTTCGAGATAAGTAACTGACTCTAAGATACTCAGGAGATAAATTATAGAGTATGTCCAGCCTGAATTCTGAGGAGGAAAAGTCCTACCATGAGACCATTTCATGACAACATTCTGCCTGCTTTGTAGTTTTGTCATGCCTCAATAAAGGGTTCATACTTTTTGGTTTCTTTGTGTCCTCTGTAACCCTCTATGCGTTAAAGCCAGCTATAGGAGCAAGTCAAACCCCCCAGAAGATACTATGTTCTTGATAACCAATCTAAATATTTTAGTCCTGACTCTATTTTGTAACAACATGGTGGCTTTCATTTTCTCCCACCAGCACAAACGACATTGAGTTAGTTGCTGCAAGTTTAATAGAAAAACATGTTAACTTCTAAAAACCCAAACAGGGAGCAATGTGACACAGAAGTGACATTTCAAATACAAAGTTGGGAGCAATGACAAGGCGATGCAAGTCGGTGTGGGATGCTTCTGACAGCAGTTGTCTCTCTGCAGTCCTTTTTCATCTGTGGCCCACTGGCTCTGTGGGTCCCTGAGAACCATAACAACTGTTATGCTGCAGTTTGCATGAGGAAGAAAATCTGGGGGGCAGATGTATAACTGATGTTTTTGCATCAGACAAAACTAATTAGTACAAAGTTCACAGCCTGTAAAATGAGATCATATTATCTGAACGGCAGATTTGCCCACCTGCTTCCATTGGATCACTGAAGGTGTGCCTCTTACAGCTCTGGGTTTTCCATTCTCAAAGAATTACTTTGTCTACTAGATAATGGAGCCAGAGCTATGGCTGTGGATAGAATACTTTGCTGCCTACTAAAAATCATCTGGGGAGCCTTAGACACCCTGAGTACCCAGGCCACACACTGAGCAATCACTCAGCTTCACTGCAGACACCAATGATACTCATATCGGTAATCCTGCTGCCTACCCAATGATTTAAAAATATGTCTGTGATTTCTGATCCTCTTTCCTGAGAATCAGATTTAACTGATATATGCAACAGACAGAATCATGATGATTTTTTTAGCTCTCTAGGTAATTTTAATGTACAACCATGTTTTAGAACCATTCCTATAGAGGAGTCACTGTGTCTGAGTAAAAAGTAAAAAACCATCTGTCTAATACTGTCCCTTCAAGATAAGGAATGAAGGCCCTTCAGTGTGAGTATAAAAGGAAAGTGTTTAAAATCAATTACCTAATTGATTTTAAAATCCTAAACAGCAACTTATGAACACAAGCCAAACTCTAGTCCAAAAGGATAAGAAAACTATTCCTAGAGCTCAGACTCCTTAGAATCCAGTTCAAACATCATACTAATATATAGTACCATGCATGGGGTGGCTAGAATTCACATATGTTCCTGAGTGACATAAAATGGTGCAGCTTGAACAAGTATTTAAAAGGTTAAATATACATTGACCATAGTAATTCCACCCAGAAGACAGCAAGATATGAATCAACAACTGCAGGCATAATTTTTTTTCAACCTATTTTTGATAAGAATTCAACCTTTCCTCTAGCCCACCACCCAGCAGAGATAGTAGAAGAGAAAAGTTATTAGGATGTGGGGGAAATGGATATGTTCAGCAATAGTTCCCTGAGGATGAACTTGATCTTCTTTGGCAGCAGTTGAGTCCCATAGCAAACACTAAGTATGACTCAGCAGCTGCAGGCCAGTTCTCTCAGCAGCAGACACCACACAAGAACCAGTAGCTACAGTTCAATCCTGAAGGTATCGCAAGGTGCACCAACCAAACAAGGAAGTGGCAAGCTGCCGCTGGAACCTCACGAACAGTTCTTTGGAGAGTCTCTCTCAATGATGTCGTTACCACAAGTTAAGCTGAACAAAGCTATATAAGGCAAACCAATGCATGCATGTCATTAGCAAAGAATAGCAAGGTGGAGCAAACCAAAGCAATGCTCAATGCTCATCTCCTACAGTCTGTGGGATCATATTTACACTACTTCATCCCAGGACCTGTCACATGTTTGCTATATCAAAACATCCTTTTACCTGTGTCTGCTTCAGGAAAACATTCCTTCCTATGTCTTCTCCAGCAAAACATCCTTTCAGCTTCAGGAAAATATTCTTTCACGTGTCTGCTTTAGCAAGACATCCCTTCAATTGTGTGTCCCGACAAAACATCATTTGACATAACTAACTTTCCAAAGAAACTAAAAGTTTCCACTTCAAACAACTGTAGTTCTGAATTGGTATAGTGATTTCATTCATAATTTAAAAAACTAGAATGTAGTAGTTTTCTACTGCTGTATCATCAACTAGAAAGCTTAAAGAATGGCTTTATTATCTTATAGTTTCTGTGGGTCAGGTTCTAAACTTGGCTCAGTACCTTAGGTTCTTATGTACCTATTGAAAAGGGTATAAAGAGGGGTTGACTACAAAGAGGTTACTACGAGATACATATGGGAGTTTTTCTGACATTCAGTATCTTGTTGATGTTAATCAATTCCATAAATGTAGGCATGGCTCAAAATTCACAGAACTATATATCCAAAAAGATAAATTTACTATATATGACTTTTTATCTTAACGAATTTGACTTTGAATACTGAAGTGGCAGAGTAAAGCAGCTTCCAGCCAATCAAAATACCTTTTTGATCTGGTTCCCAGTGTATGCCTCAATGAAATTTAAGTAAGGCCAATTATACACTACATATGATCCCTATTCCAATATATTTACTAACAGAACTGCTCATGCTAGGTGAACTACAAATGCTGTTTATGTCATCGAAAGTATAACACATGTGGGAAGAATGTGAGGCTGCTTACAGTGGAAGGGTAGGGCCAATCCCATGACTAATGCAAGTATTAAAATGAAAGTCCTTCTATTAGATTACTAAAACAAAACAATATATGCCTATAAAGGTCTTCTATTCAGAAACCAATTCTTACACATTACTGCAAAGCCAAACACAAAAGAGCATTAAGTTACCTGAGACCCTCTATCTTTGTACACAAAGCTAGAACTAGCCCCATGAAGCATTTATCAGGTGACAGCATATGATGAGGAGGGTAAGGGAAGCCTTCAGGGACTCAGAAGATGCTTCTAGCCAAACATCCACATCCATCAAAAGAACAGACTTGTAGATAATGTTGAGAATTTACCACCTATACAACAAAGCAGAAGGGATTTTTGACTTAATTCAACAAAAACAAAGGGGGCGAGCAAAGGAGTAGAGACATAGGCAGTAGATGACATCTTTATGAACAAAGGTCACTTTAAGCAACGTTTCTGATGATCGACTTCAGAAGACTAGAAAAGTGATGAAAAGATGAATCAAAGTAGTTGGGAGAGAGAGAGAGATTAAGAGGAAGGGGGAAGAGGGAGGGGGGGGGGAGGGGGGAGGGAGGGAGAGAAACAGAGGAGAGATTTTTTAAATGTTTTTTTAATTGAAATATAATTCCATCACTTTTACACACTTCCTTTCCTCCCTCTAGACCCTGCCAGCTAGCCTTTTTTGAAACCCTCCAGTGCCTTCCCCAATATGCTAAAGTTGATGACTTTTTTATTTTATGATAGTCACTACATGCATATGTATTTGTATGTGTTTATGTATGTGTATGCACAAATATATAAATATAACCTGCTGACTCTGTTTTTATGCTTTTCTGTTTTTATATTATATCTGTTTATATGTTTATATATATGAAATTTGTTTTGGAGGCACAGGCGGGTTCTTCTCATAGTTGTGTAAATAATATCTAGATTTTAGATAAAAATACTGAGTTATGGAAAGAATCTGGTGCCAATGTATATAGTAATGAAGACTGAGGAAGCCCACCTCTAGGGAAGCAGGTCATACTGGGTAGTAGGTTGGTAGATATAAAATAAGGAATTAAAATAATGGTAGACAAAAGCAAAAATAACAGCTAGAATTATTTTTCTTACGATTTCCATAAATAGTAACAGGGTTCATTTAAATTCTTCTCATTTTTACTTCACAAAAAGAATGCAGAACCACTAAAGTAAAGGTGGAAAATAAATAAGGCACTGGACACACCAAGGGGAGATTAAATGGTTGCATCTGCGTAGGACACTCAAAACACCATCCCAGTACAGGGCAGTGAGGATGGTGGTCAGAAAGTGAAAGCTGCTCCTGCCTAGGACTTACAAGGATGCTGAAGCAACATTCAAATAACTAACCCTGGAAGTGATTTGAAATGAGTCTGTTGCTGATTTTATTCCTCTGAAAACCTTGCCAAGTGTTAAAAAGAAAAAACAAAACTCTTGCCACCGTAAACATCATTAGTCTCTGAGAGAGAAATACGGAGCTCTCTCAGAGATTTTCCAACTGGACCCTGTGCTAGACAAGGACTTCAAAATATCCTATAGGCCAAGAGAACTATTTTCCACTTTCCTGCTGTTATTCTTGAATCTTAATTCCACATTCACGGGCCAATCTCAACTGTAGTCTCTATTGTTCCCATATACGTTGACAACAACTTATTTCTAAATATCTGCATGCTGATCTGGAGGTCCATGAAGCACAACTCCGTGGTTTGGAGAGGCTGAGTGGGGGATGGGATAGAACAAGCTACTGGCTTCATCTACCTCAAGTTCCAAGCAAAGATGACCAAAAAGTCTTCCTGGGTTTTCAACTGTGAGGGTGCTTTCTAGATGCAAACTCTCATTACTTTTTGGTAATGACATATTTGCTCCTTCCTGTGGATCTTCCATGTGTCTACCCTTAACATAATGGAAACGGGAAATCTAAGGCCCTACCTAATGGTAATATATTATACACAAATAAATTTAGGATGCAGGTGGTGAACTTTGATGATACACAAGCTAATAAAAGCAAGGCACAATAAAAATAGAAAGTAGCAACATACATATATTTATAAGGGTAATAATCCATAGAGCTGTGAGTTGTTAAGGTGACCCCCATAGATAAAACTGGTTTGATTCCCACAACTGAGAATGTAAATAAATGAATGAATAAATAGATAATCAATAATGAAAGAAAAGAAGTGAAAAACAATATTCTAAGCTTTATCCTGCAGTGTTTTCATTTGTAAATATATGTAGGTATGTTATGTCTACTTACGTATAGTGTTGTGGATATGGTACACTATGGCTGAGTCTTAATTGAGTTATCATCTGGATAGAAAGATATTGGTGAACTAGAAGCAGCAAAGCTCATGCCATGCTAAACATGGTTGAAAACTAAGGATATTGAAGGTTCGAATTCCGAGGACTCATCAAGATCCCCAAAAGGAGACTGTGGAGTTGGTAGGTGCTCCCTAAGAGCTTGTGCGTACATTTCATGCCAGGTACTACAGGATTTGAATTTGCCAATTTGGACCTTTAAAAGACATTGAAATATATTTGTAGTTTTCAACTGAAGCCATTTGTGTGAGGACCAGGATAGTAAATGCTGAGTTGTTAAAAGAAACTGCCATGAGCAGCAGATGTCTCCTTACACTTAAGCTAGCCTTTGAGAAGGTATTAGGCATTTGAAGTTCCCGCTTCAAAAGGAGACTTAAAAAAACAAAAGTCTATCTATAAATAAAATGAAAGCAAGCATTGCAAATGCCTCTCTGGTACCCTATCCTTAAGCAAATACTTTTCCTTCCAGGTCTGCTGTAAGACTGTACTGTGTTGACATTTGAGGTTCACAAGCAATGACCTGCTTCTTATCAAGTTGTACTAGCCAATCCATGCACGCAACAATTGCACATAAATACTGTCATGGATGCTATCTATCTGGTTCCTGGCGACAGGTTCGGGGCAGAGGGGGGGGACACTGAAGCAACTACCTGAACTTTCTAACATGGCTTTAATTGCTATTTCAACTGGCTTTGCTAGTGACTTCCCAAGTGGAAGGCAATATCTTCAGGCAAGCTCTGTGATGACGCTAGAACCTGGGAATCCTGCCTCACCAGCCTGGCCCTGCTCCAGCTCAGCCCTGTACTGTTCAAGACTGAGGCTCACTCATATAAGGAGACAATTTAGTGCTGAGAGAAGCACTTGGCAGTAAGGGAACAATCTAGGAAGAGATGCCCACAATGTTAAATTGCTCTTTTTAATGTGCTATGAGCTAAAATCCTCAGCACATGATTGAACAAATATCAGCATGACAGTTTCAGTAGAGGAAGATGATGTCTTCCAAGGCATACTGATCTTTGCCTATGAAAACCCTCAGATACCTTAAATGCAACCTTAGCTATTTAGACCCCTATCTCTGGACATGTAGATGACTACAGCCACACTGTGGGTAGGATAAATGTTAACAAGCTGCTTTTAGAGACTGTTCTAAAAAATAGTCATAGAAGAGAATCAGACTTAAACTTGAATAGCCCAGATTTAATTCCCGTATCTGTCTCATCAACTGTAATTACCAGGGAAGCTTATATTTTCTTGATGAGACTTGATTTACCCCAGTATCAAATGGGGATGAGGCTGTTATAAAATCTGAGCTTCCAAAGGAAGCATGGTGAGACTTGGAAGGGGTAGATTTTCTAAGAGCCTGAAATCCACGCATCAGATGTGAACCATTTCCAGAGCCATGTGGCTGCCAGACTTTCCCTGTTGGCTTTGCAATGTCTGCCTCTGCATCATGTGACAAACTTTCCTGCACACAAGCAGTCATCTTTCCTCACAGTAGTGTGATGCATTTGATTCTTCTTATTATTGTTCATTTTCCAGAAAGCCAAGTGTACCCAGAAGGCACTCAATAAATTCTGATGGGTTGATTGATTAAACCATCTCAGTATCTTCCAAGATCAGAGAAATCCTTATGTAAACACTAGGGTCATTTACCCAGTGAGTTTAAGCTTTAGGAAAGTTTCCCTTCTGTAAAATGAGCTTTGACCCTGGAAAGAAAAATGCCTGGATGTACTTTATCGTTTCTCCTATTCTGAATGACCTTGGGAAAGTTGCTTCTATGCATACAATCCCACCCATCTCACAGGACTAATGTAAGAATGGAATCAGATGACTTGCTGGTAAATATTAGTATTAAGCTTTGTAAAGCCCATGGGTTGGTTGGGAAGGACCTATATAAACACTAAAAAAAATTCTTCTGTTTATTCCTTGATGGTATAATTTAAAGCCATTTATACATCTTATTGATATGCATGGATTCATATTATCTTCTTTGAATTTGGATGTACTATGTAACTTTGTCTGGAGCTTGGAACAAGAAAACCCAGAACCTCAAAATTCTGATACATACAGGCAACAAATTCTTAAAAGATTCCAGAGTCTTCAATAAGTATTCGTTTTAAGGTAAGTAGTTCATACCCAATGAACTAAAGACAACCATGTGAGCTGAAAAGGAGTCTAACTGACTGTGAGCAAATGGTTCTATTCCAATGGCTAGTCTTAGGTAGCCAAATGATAGCTGGAGAACCAAGGCAATGGCTTAAAAAACACTGGAGACTTGAAAAAGAATACTTAAAGTGAAAGGAAGAAAAATAAAGTGTGTATTAGATGCCTGTTCTCTACTTGTCACTGAATTAAATGTGTGAAACTGTTTCCTTCTTTAATTTCCTTTAAAAAGAATATAGAATTGTTATTCTTTAATATTTAATCTTTAGGAATAATAATGGGATAAGTGAATATGATATTACATAATATATATTTACAGAATAATCATAAAAAACCTCTTAATGTTTGATTTCCATAAGAATTTAGAAATAGTCTATTAATATTTGTTGGACACCTGTGAGACATATATTAGGCCAATGGATTCTTGAGCTATTCTACAGCAATCCCTTTCTCATCAAGCAGGACAAACCTTGCTTAGGCTCATTCCTGATTCACCAGTGGAGCCAGAAAATAGACCAACTAGATCCCCTTCCTAAACACCAATAAAGAATCCCAGGACTGGGGAGATGCCACAGTCAATAAAAGACTTGCCACACACATAAGAAGACATAAGTTAGATGCCAAGCTCCCACATAAAAAGCTGGGAGCATCAGTTCACATCTGTAATCACAGTGCTGCACTGCTACAGAGGTGAAGACTGAAGGATCCCTATGTCTTTCTGGCCATGCAATCTAGAGGAATCCATGAGCTCCCAGCTCAGTGAAAGGAGCACAATCAGGGAAGACATCTAATGTGACCTCTGGCCTTTATATACACACATAAGTATCTGGATGTGTAAACCACACACGCGCACACACACACACACACACACACAGGATTGATTATTGAAATCCTGAAAAACTGCCAAATCTTACTTATATCCCCACCTCATCAGTTCTGCTGAAGGATGCTACACACCAGTTGATATAATTTAAAAATACAAATGACAATATAATAGTTATAGTGAATAAAGAGAAAATCTAGCCAACCATCTTCACTTTATATCATAAAAAACTGAGGTATTCGCAAAGCTAAATAATGTGTCCAAAAGCACATAAGGAGAAAATAGAAAAAGAAAATCATATTCCTTACCCCAGGGGCAATATTCCAGGGTCATTGTTCAAGAGACCAAAACTTCTATTTTCCTTCTTTTCTGTTGTGCTCTGGAACCTGGGCACAATGATTCTCAGAATCCAGCATCAGAATATGGAACAGTTATTCTTGATAAGATGAATGGTTCCCTCATCTCAAAGTATCTGACTTCAAAGGTCTGAACTCAGCCTTGAGAGTACTTGCCTAGTAATTTCCAGTGGTACACCTGCTGCTGACTCATAGACCATATTTCAAGAATTTTAACTTTAAGACATATGTCAGTGTTTCAACTCTGCCTTAGAAGCATGTTTCTCCTTCTACTGTATTATATAGATGTTACAAATATTGATCAAGAAAATGTGAAAAGAAATATTCCTAGAGCTGTAATAAATTTTTCTAGGAAACTTGACAATATGTGAGCCATCACAGGACTTAGGAAGTAAAGAGATCTTCATTTTATTCTTCTATAATATGAAGAGTATCTACCAGCAATGTGTTGCAATGTTGCTCACAGCCTCTTCCATGAAACAGAAAACTTCTGTAACACAGTATAATAAAATCAGAGGCTCCACATGGCCAGAAGATGGTTGTCTGACACCACTTCCCCAATACATAAACACACACACACACACACACACACACACACACACAGGGCCAAACATTTAACTGACCTGAGTCATGGTTCATGTTGGAGAAACTGTGTCCCAAATTCAGAGTACTGGTCCAGCTGAGGATTTCAGTGCCAAGATTAGACCAGCTAAACATGAAGTTCTCATCAATATCACTGCATTGCCTTCGAAGGACTGCAACAGAATCTAACATGTTATTAAAGCATAAATGTCTTGAGCAGGGGGGAAATGAAACCAACATCAAGGACTAAGGATTTTGGCCAAAGAATAAGATGCCCAGAGCTTGAGTATCTATCCCAACTCTTGACTTCTGGGTATTAGTCCTAGAGTATGGATGAGAATAATTTTGTGCAAGTCATTTTTCATATAACAAAAATCCTATTGCTACTTGTTCCACTGAATCTACATAAACATTCATGTTAGACGCATCATTCCTGTATATGTCACTTAAGAAATGATTCTGCCAATAAGCAAATATGTCCCAATACATTTTGATTAGCCAAGAGTGGAATTTTATGCTTGCAGAAAGAGCTGTATTAAACTCACTTGGACAAATTCTATACATCACTCTAGGTATCTTCAACAAGAAAAATATGTTAATCTCATCTCTCCCAAATATATTATGGCACTTGCCAATCATATCATAACTCCTCTATGACTCCTGTCCCTTCCTACTCAGAGTCATGCCCTAGTACATCCTTAATAATGATGCAATCTTTTAAAAACCTGAGGAACCATTATTTCTAGAATCTTCCCTTATCTCATGGAAAAGCCATATCTCTGAGTTTCAGAGCAGTCACTTTCTCTTTATAGAAGGGCATCCTTCAACATAACAAGCTTGCTCATAAAATTAGGATACTTTCCCACTGATCTGAAGCAAAGACTACCTTGCAGTCCTGATTGACCTTTTACCAATTTCTGCCAATCAAATCACTGCTTACAGATGACCTTAATCTGCTTCCTTGGAAGGGCACAGGGCCCAGCAAACCATGCCTTTTAACAAGTTGTATCTGTCGTATATTTGCATGCCAATCTCTTTTTCAGCTCTCCAAACAGCATCACCCCATGCTGCTATAGGATTAGCCCAACACAGTAGCCCCAGCTGACTACCATGCCACCAATTACCCTACAAAACCAGCAGATTCTTGGGTGGGTGAAAACTTGGGCCAATAAGGTTTTATATGCAGATCAGTTCAACAAGTATCATGTCTGTTAGGCACTTTCCATGATCTCAAAATATGTTTTAGAATTTTTTTTTTAATTAACAAAAAGGAGAAAAAAATGGAGAAAAAAAAGGAGAAAAGAAAGTGAATGGTGTGATGGTTAACTTTGACCTATGTTAATGTTGCTGGATGATTAAATCAGGTTAAGTAACACATACTTGTTCTCTGGGATGCAAACATTTAAAGTGTACTAATCACCTCTCATATGCAGTATGTATGTTACTAACTACAAACACTGTGTTCTGCAGCAGATCTACTGAACTTTTCCCCACAATTGCACATTTGCTATACTTAACCCCTGTCTGCTATACCATTTCCCTTTCTGGGTAGATATGCAAAATATAAGAAGTTAAATTGAAAATAATATCTGCACTCTGGTGTTTGTTGTAGCATTATTTCCCATAGTAAAGGGAATAAAACAACCTGATTGCAATAAACAAGCTAATGGATAAAGAATGTGGCATGTATATACAAGATTATCACCCACCCTTTCAAAAGAACCTAGAGCTGGAGAAACAACTCAGCATAGAATGTTCTTGTAGAGGCCCTGACCTCTGTTCCCAGCATCCACAATCCACATGAGGTAGCTCACAACCACCTTTACCTCTAGATTTGGGGGATCTAATATCTCTAATATTTGGCCACTTGAGCTCTCTGTCTCTGTCTCTCTCCCTCCCTTCTTACCTCCTCTCCCCTCCCCGTCCCTCCCTCCCCCCACCTCTCTCTCTCTCTCTCTCACACACACACA